>NW_012118155.1:754509-819307 GCF_000951035.1 Colobus angolensis palliatus | reverse complement strand
AGATATAGACCAATGGAACAGAACAGAGTCCTCAGAAATAATACCACACATCTACAGCCATCTGATCTTTGGCAAACCTGACAAAAACAAGAAATGGGGAAAGGATTCCCTACTTAATAAATGGTGCTGGGAAAACTGGCTAGCCGTAAGTAGAAAGCTGAAACTGGATCTTTTCCTTACTCCTTATACGAAAATTAATTTGAGATGGATTAGAGAGTTAAATGTTAGACCTAATACCATAAAAACCCTAGAAGGAAACCTAGGTAATACCATTCAGGACATAGGCATAGGCAAGGACTTCATGTCTAAAACACCAAACGCAATGGCAACAAAAGCCAAAATTGACAAATGGGATCTAATTAAACTAAAGAGCTTCTGCACAGCAAAAGAAACTACCATCAGAGTGAACAGGCAACCTACAGAATAGGAGAAAATTTTTGCAATCTACTCATCTGACAAAGGGCTAATATCCAGAACCTACAAAGAACTCAAACAAATTTACAAGAAAAAAATAAACAACCCCATCAAAAAGTGGGCAAAGGATATGAAGAGACATTTCTCAAAAGAAGACATGCATACAGCCAACAGACACATGAATATATTTTTATAAGAGGAACACTGTACCTGCAGATTCAAGAGCTGGATAATCTTTGCTTTTAATTTCTTTGTCCAACCTCTAGATTGGCTATGTGGCAGACAGCAAACCATCGTTAGTCTGGGCTAGGGTTTTCTCTTCTGCCACATGAACATATTGGAACAGGCATGGAAGCACTGGACAAGTGACTTGCTAGAAGGTGTGGGTCAGGCATTGCTCTCATGTCTATAGAATCTGTCTGGCTTCATTGTCCTTTTCAACATGAATCTCTAGGCAGTGTTTCAAATTGATCGAATTAATGCAAGGTAAAAGCAAGTTGTCATCTTTTGTCCAATGACTAGTTGGCTTCTTCAAGCTCACATTAATGAGTTGTAATGTCAGCCCCTCTTAGATATTTTTACATATGCAAGAGAGGATGGGTGGAGTACAACACTTAATGGAAAGCAAAGACTCCCTGACAATAAAATGTTAGCAGAGTAGATGAGAACACTGGGGAAAACAGATGGGTATCTGAGGCTTTCTTGGTATCATTCAAATCCCATGCTCTTAGTATCATCCTATATTATCTCCCTTTCAAAACTCATTCTATTTACACTTTTAAAAACTAAGAAATTTTAGTTGTTAATTTATAAGAATAGTTTTTCTACTACTTAAGACTGGATAAAAATTAAAACTTTGGGTTAATTACTTAGAATTTTATATATGAATAAGGATCAATGGATTTTAATTGTGAGACAATTGAAGAAATCACAAAAAGTTGCAAAATTTTGGACAAACAAAAAGAATTTTTATTAACATAATCAGGTTTATTGTTTCAGAGTAGTGATAACTGGCTTCAAATCCTCAAAGGATATTATTTTCATAGGTGACATGCTCTTTGCATTTACTGTTAACCATGTGAACATGTTGGGAGCACACACACAGAATACTCCTCTCCAGCCCCCCTCCCCAACACCACTCCTCTCTTTTTCCTCCATCACAATTTCTGTTCTCTATCTGTTAAGGTAAATGTACCAGAGATGATCATAAGAGACACATATTCTCAGGTTGCCATTTATCTTCTATGTACTGGCAGATTTGCTTATTTTTTCTTTTGATGGGATTGTCGCCTTTTGTAAATTATAGGCAAGACCAAATAAAGCACCTGTTCTTTTCCCATATGCCTCTTTGTTTCTCCCCAAATCTAGTTCCCCTTTAAACTCAATTTAGCCAAATGACTCATGTAACATCATAATAATATCACCCCAAACAAGCTCATTCCTCATGGTCATGCCAAGAAGCTTGCTGTCAGGAGTTTGTGCATTTTCCTGCATCCACATTGGGATTTGACTCATACTGAAATTGGATGACCTGAACATAATCATTTGTTATAAAGTATATAAAAGGATGCATAAAAGGAAGTATCATAATGAAAAGAGTTGAAGCTTGGAGCTGGATAGATCAAAGAATTTACTTCTGGTTTAATTATTTACTAGTTTTTCTCATGCAAATGGTTTGACTTTTTTTTAAACTCAGCTTTCTTATCTGGAAAATAGGAGCAATATTCTTACTCAGCAGCAGCTAGAAAAGTTTCTGAATCATAACAGATGACCAAAGTGGTTGTTATTGTTCACATGTTATTGCTATTACTATTATTATTTGTTATTCAATGGCAAAAATCTCGACTATAAAGAAGTCCTAGAACCTGTCTACAGTTGGCCTTCATATCTGGGGGCTCTATATCCATGGATTCAACTAACTTTGGAATAAAATACTTCAGCTGGGCGCAGTGGCTTACGCCTGTAATCCCAGCATTTTGGGAAGCCGAAGTAGGTGGATCACTTGAGCGCAGGAGTTTGAGACCAGCCTGGACAACATGGTTAAACCCCATCTGTACAAAAAAAGAAAGAAAGAAAAAGAAAAAAAACTTAGCCAGGTGTGGTAGCTTACACGTGTAGTCCTAGCTACTCAGGAGGCTGAGGTGGGAGGATCTCTTGAGCCCAGGAGGAGGAGATTGCGGTGAAATCATGCCACTGCACTCCTGTCTGAGCCAGACCCTCTCTAAAAAAAAAAAAATGGAAATTAAAAATACTAAAAAACGATGGATGGCTGTGTTTGCACCAGACAGGTACAGAATTTTTTCTTGGCATTATTCCCCAAACAATATAGGAAAACAACTATTATATAGTATTTGCATTGATTGTATTAAGTATTACAAGAAATCTAGAGACAACTTAAAGTATATGGGAGGATTGTGTGGGTCACATGCAAATACTGGACCATTTATATAAGAGACTACTGTGGATTTTGATATTGTGGGGAAGATTCCTAGAATCAATACCGCATGGATACCAAGGTATGACTATATTTCCTTATTGGCTGAGTTGTGAATTAAACGTTTTCTGTAAGAGAGACAGTCTATAAGATCTGTTCTTATTTTATAAAATAGAAGAAAGTTTTGTAGTAGTATATGGAGTGATAGTCTTAGAATATTATATGGGTTAAATTTATACTGATTCATAGAATTAATCTGCCTAATTGGAACTCCCTCAGGAGCTGATAAGCACAAGCAACACAGCAGAGCCCATTAACTCCCATTTTAATCTAATTTTAATGTAAAAGTCAATGAGCAAATGGTGTTTACTTTATTGAATTTTGCTCTGCATCCTATATGACTGAAGTGAACTGCCTCAGGTGACAGAGACAGCCTGGGGTCAGTGAAGTTTCCCTTTGTGGTTTACTCTTATAGAGTGACATACAACACAATGAGAAGCAATGAAGCACGATCACATATCCAGATTCTTCATTCATTCACTCTTGCTTTTACTTTAAAAAATCATTGTTTTTCACACCTGTAATCCCAGCACTTTGGGAGGCTGAGATGGGCAGATCACGAGGTCAGGAGTTCGAGACCAGCCTGACAAACATGGTGAAAAGCTGTCTCTACTATAAATACACAAATTAGCTGGGCACGGTGGCATGCACCTGTAATCCCAGCTACTCAGGAGGCTGAGGGAGGAGAATTGCTTGAATCCGGCAGGCAGAGGTTGTAGTGAGCAGACGTCGCACCACTGCACTCCAGCCAGGGCGACAGAGTAAGACTCAAAAAAAAAAAAAAAAAATCATTGTTTTGATTCTGTACAACAATCATGTTGATGTCAGCTAATATTTGTTGGAATGGTCCCCTTACTTATGATGCCAAGCACTGAAGAAAGAGACTGCTTGGATATAGGCTCTGCCTTCATGTTGTTTACTGTCTAGTAGGAAAGGTAAACATAAATCAATCAGATGAATGAATGTTATAGATACACTGATGACACTGATTGGGAAACGGAGAGTATAATGGCAGGAGTAGTTAATTCCAAACTCCAAAGTATGAAAGTTAAGGAGTTTTGTGATCTTGCACTAGCTTAATTTCTCAGCTTCATCCTTTACTACTTTTCCTAATCTTATATCCACTCCCCACACATACACGTATGTATTCTATATTGTATTAAACTGTATTAATTGCCACCCTGTATTAAATTATATTTTTCTGTACGACCGTGCACAGTCGTATTATTTTAATATTCGGATGACTTGGTAGGAAGCCTAAACCTTGGCTAAGATTTAAATTTAATCATCAGAGGGGTGGAAAATAAACATCTCCTAGGCAATAGATTACTTCCTCACTGAGAATTTTGGAGGTCACATTTCTAAAGTGACTGCCTGATCAATACATGGTTTCTTGAGCATGGCACCTGAGGGAGGAACCTAATGAACTCCATTTTATTTCCCAATCCAAAGAGCTGGCAAATATTTTCCCAGAGAGCTTTCTAAAAGTGAGGATCAAAAGTCTCCATCGTGATGAGCATAAGCACACTCATTCTTTTCTTTTCTTCTTCTTTTTTTTTTTTCTTTTGAGATGTAATATCGCTCTGTTCCATACTCATTCTTAAGATAACATTTTCTCATAGAAGACAATGGTGTGGATTGGTCTAAAAACAACATAGAAGTAGTTACCACCACACTTTTGACTCTTGCATCTGATGTGAACATGACTGAGAGGTTCATGGCAACAATTTTACATCCTGGTCTCAAGAGACATGTTTTGCAGAAACATAGTCCCAGAGGAATGCATTTATAACCCTAGGCTTAAAAGTACCCCTATGACAGAAGAATTCAAGCCTGGCAAGTCTCCTTTCTACTCTTATTTCATTCATTTCTACAAGCAATTTTTGATCATTTGTGTTAGGTAGCATGGAGAAATAACCCAAGCAATCTTCGATCACCTATGTTTTAGGTGATGTGTAAAGAAGTAACCCAGGCTGCTTACATTAACATGGATAGATATTAAGCCAGTTTCAGCCTTCACTTACTGGGATAAGGTGGTGAAAGCCATGGTCAAGTTTTGGTAGTCAAGTCCACAGCTGATGTCTTAGGAGTGATGCATACACTACAGTTCTGGCCACTTTTCTTGGGGAGACAAACACTTTTACATCATTCCAGGAGGGTTTCTTTTAGACTACTATTGAATATGGTTCTGATATGAGATTTGTCAAAGGAATCCAGCCTGGCTGAAATTTTCCATTATCTGAATCACTTCCTCCAAACATAGTTTACAAAAAAACAAAAAGAATTTTGACTCATTTTTAGTGATGACCGTGATATAGTACCAAACTTTACAAGGATTGGTAAAGATATCTCTTAAGTTGTGAAATAAAGAAAAGTAGGTCAATACATATTTGCATTTTAGTTTGACTACATCCTGAGTTTGGAAGAAGTGGAAGACAAAGAGAAGGTAAGATTGATGGCTGATGCCAGAAAAGGTTAGGAGGTTTTCTGAGGTCTGTCAGTATCATATTTATAGGGAATATTTAAGTCAGGGACAATTACTTAAATATTAATTTTTTAAAATAAAAGCAAAATGATTTAATGAGAACTAAAGCAATATACCCATACCACTCCCAACAGCTTGGAAGACTGCATCTTTGAGCCATACCTGGCAGGCTAGAATATATTTCTATGTTCTTCACATACCAAGGGGGTCTGATGAGGTGGGTATAGAGGAGGAAGAAGAAGTTTCATGGCCTTCAAAGTGAGCACAACCCTAGAATGTGGGGAAGAGGCCAGGAAAGAGCAGTATCTAGATGAAAGCTTGTACACTGAGACAACGGAAAAGGTGAGCTTTCTGAAAAGTGAACTATGTTAAGGTTGGGCTGGTTCATAAATTTCAGTTATATACTCAAAGGATTTAAAAAGCAAGAAAAGTGGGCTCTTGCTCTTTGTTATTTACATGACCTTGAGCAAGTCAGTTAACCTTTGTAGAGCTCAATTTCCTCATCTATAAAATAACAGGATTGAATTCAATAATCTTTAAGGTCCCTTGAAGTGCTGACATCTATTAGATTAGAAGCATTAATACTTAAAAGGATTAAAAATATTATCTATCCACTCCCCTTCTCTCCACCAAAAGCAAAGCAAATGAACAAAAGTGGACTATATCTCAATAGAAACTCCTCATTTGGGTAGTGAGATTGATAAATACTTCATTCATTCTCCTTGTCATTAGAAAAAAAAAAAATCTCTATAGGATCAAATCTCTTAAGATGTGCCTTGGATTGGATTATCAAGCCAACTTAGCACTGCCTTTTTCCTGCCTCATGCCTCTGACCACCTACCCTAATGAAAGACCTGAGGTTCTCCCATAGCATGACCTTCTCCCTTACCTGCATGCCTTGGTGAACAACCTTCTGCCTGCCCACTCCTTGTACACACTTCAGGATTTGGCATAACAAAAGATTCACCAGAAAGTCTGACCTTCCAGATTTCTTATCCTTTCCACAAAAAAGCAAAGTCTTATTCAGCTGGCCGTTTCTGACTACATCATTGTAATTTTAGCTGTTTTCACCCTTCTCCCCTACTTGTCTGAAAAGCAAGGATCTTCTTATCTATCTTGGAATTTTAGAGATGAGCACTTTGCCTAGTACTGGGAGGTGCTCAATCAATGATGTTAATTAAATTAATGAATACATAATTAAACACTATTCAGGGAAAAAAATGCAGAGACAAAACAATGTCTTTAAAAGACAAGCCAGACACATGTCTGCTTCTTCTAATAGTCTATTTCAAAGACTGCTCTGTCACCTTCCCATTGGGAAGAGTCTAATGGCAGAGATAATACTAATCACTTTCCATTTGCATGCAATTGCCAATTTTCCCGAGCTGCATTTGGCTGGTAGCAATGGAGTCTAATCTGGTCCCATCCATTGGAGAGCATTCCATTGTAATAGCTGTCTTAACATAAGTTGGGAATGTGTCACACACAAGCTACTTATTTCTGCATCATAAACTTCAGATGTTTCTTCAGGCTGATAGGGTTTTGTGTTTCCTGAAGTTGGGAGATTAGCCAAATATTCTTTTCTTCTTGTCAAGTTTTAGATTGCCCCCTCACCTTGTGTTACCTTCCTGTCCCAGTGCTCACTGGAAGTCTGGGATTGCTGGAGTTAACAGACCTTTTTCCAAGATACCGTTTACTCCTTAAAACCAACTGTAAGTTACTAGATGTCAGCTGAAGATAAGAGGTCAGCCATCCATGGAGTTTATGCCACAGGTAGTGTACAGGTCTCAATTTTGGGGCATGCTTAGATCAATGCGTACTATCACTCCCCACTTCAAAACCTGCCAATACTTCTCCCTCTAATTCTCTAGGGGCAGGGGGTGTAAGCACATGATGTGACAGGAGATGGAGAGTAGCCCTCAGTGCTGAGCTGCAGATGGCTAGGTACTGAGATGGGCCTGGGAACACAGAAATGAAAAGGACATGATGCTGAACCCCATGGAGTCCAGAATCTAATAAGGAGACAGATAATTAAATTACAATACAGTGTGATAACTGCTAACATAGGGGAAAGCATATACTCTTTCATACCGTTTCTTATTTCCCTGGCACCTAAGTAGAGTGGAATGCAGTGCGTGAAATGTATTCCCCTGCTCCCTTTGAATATCTACTAATTATTTGTTCCTTCAGAAGGCTGGGACTACACTGTTCTTTCATATCACTGGTTATAGTTAGCAATCCAGGTCATACACAGAGGAGAAAAGAGCTATGACATGGCTCTGGATTCATTACTAAGGAATTCACTCTCCACCTATGTGAAGGAAGAAACTCTCATGTCCTTGCCCTCAAAGGGCTCTTGGTCTGCTGAGGGAGAGAGAAATGTGACAGGTTTGCCCTCAAAGCTTTCTAGATCCAGTAGGGCATAGTGAGGACAAGGTGAGGGCTGCACTAAAGTGCAATGTGTGTATGTGTGTGCGCACGCACACACGCGCATGTGTGCGTGTGTGCATGTATGTGTTGGAGCGGTAGGGGGAGGGCAGAGGTTTCTCGAGCTATGGGTTGGGCAGTGTATTAGTCCATTCTCACACTGCTATAAAAAACTACCTGAGACTGGGTAGTTTATGAAGAAAAGACATGTGACTCACAGTTCTGAAGGCTTTATAGGAAGCATGGCTGGGGAGGCCTCGGGAAACTTACAATCATTCTGGATGGTGAAAAGGAAGCAAGCATGTCTTCACGTGGCAGAGCAGGAGACACAGAGAGTGAAGTGGGAGGTGCAACACACTTTTCAGCAACCAGATCTCATGAGAACTCATTCACTATCATGAAAATAGCAAGGGGAATGTCTGCCCCCATGATCCAATCACCCGCCACCAGATCCCTCCTCCAAAATTGAGGATTACAATTCAACATGAGATTTGGGTAGGGATACAGAGCCATAACATATCATTTGGCCCTGCCAAAAACTTATGTCCTTCTCACATCTCAAAACACAATCATGTATTTCCAACAGTCTCCCAAAGTCTTAACTTATTCCAGCATTAACTCAGAAATCCAAGTTCAAATTCTCATCTGAGACAGGGCAATTTCCTTTTGCCTATGAGCCTGTAAAATCAAAAATAAATTAGTTACTTCCAAGATACAATAGGGAAATATGCATTGGATAGATGCTCCCATTTCAAAAGGGAGAAATTGGCCAAAACAAAGGGGCTACAGGATCCATGCAAGTCCAAAACCCAGCAGGGCAGTCATTAAATCTTAAGGCTCCAAAATAGTCTCCTTTGACTCCATGTCTCACATCTAGGCCACACTGATGCAAGGGGTATGCTACCAAGGCCTTGGGCAGATTCACCCTTGTGGTGCCACAGGGTATGGGCCTTGTGGCTACTTTCACAGGCTGGCATTGAATGCCTGTGGCTTTTACATGCACACAGTGAAAGCTTCAAGCTGTCAGTGGATCTACCATTCTGGAATCTGGAAGGTGATGGCTCTCTTCTCACAGCCCCACTAAGCAGTGCCCCAGTGAGGACTCTGTGTTGGGGTTCCAACCACACATTTCCCTTCTGCACTCCCTTAGTAGAGGTTCTACATGAGGGCTCTGCCCCTGCTGCAGACCTCTGCCTGGACATTCAGGAATTTCCATACATCTTCTGAAATCTAGGCAGAGGCTCCCAAGTCTCCGCTTTTACCCTCTGTGTATGCACAGGCTTAACACCATGTGGAAGCTGCCAAAGTTTATGGCTTGTACCCTCTGGAGCATTGGTCTGAGATGTATCTGGGGCCCTTTGAGCCATAGCTGGAGCTGGAGTGGCTGGGGCACAGGTAGCAGTGTCCTGAGGTTGTACATGGCAGTGGGGTCCTGGGCCCAGCCCACAAAACCATTTTTCCCTCCTAGGCCTCTGGGCCTGTGATGCGAATGGCTACTGTGAAGGTCTCTGAAACACCTTCCTGGCATTTTCCCCATTGTCTTGGCTATTAACCTTTGGCTCCTCTTTACTTTTGTAACTTTCTGCAGCCGGTTTTAATTTTTCCCCTGAAAATGGATTTTTCTTTTCTACCACATGGTCAGGTTGCAATTTTTCCAAACTTTTATATTCTGCTTCACTTTTAAATATAAGTTCCAGTTTTAGATAATCTCTTTGCTCATGAATATAAGCATATGCTGTTAGAATAAGCAAGGCTACATCTTGAACACTTTGTTGGTTATAGATTTCTTCACCCTAAATCAACTCTCTCAAGTTAAAAATTCCACAGATCTCTAGGGCAGGGGCATAGTGCCTCCATCCTTTTTGCTAATGCATAACAAAAGTGACTGTTGCTCCAGTTCTCAAAGTTTCTCATCCCTATCTGAGACTACCTCAGCCTGGATTTCGTTGTCTATATCACTGTCAGCATTTTGATCACAACGGTTTAACAATACTCTAGGAAGTTCCAAGCTTTCCCTCAACTTGCCTTCTTCTGAGCCCTCCAAACTATTCCAACCTCTGCCTGCTACCCAGTTCCAAAGCTGCTTCCACATTTTCGCATATCTTTATATTAATGCCCCACTTCCTGGTACCAATTTTCTGTATTAGTCTGTTCTTGCACTGCTATAAAGAACTACCTGGAGGGGGTAACTTATAAAGAAAAGAGGTTTAGTTAATTCACAATTCTGTAGACTGTACAGGAAGCATGGCTGGGGAGGCCTCAGGAAACTTACAATCATGGAAGAAGATGAAGTGGGAGCAAGCACATCTTCACATGGTGGACAAGGAGAGAGAGAAAGAGAGTAAAGAAGGAGGTGCTACTCTTTTAAACAACCAAATCTCATAAGAACTCACTATCACGAGAACAGCAAGGGAGAAGTCTGCCCCCATGATCCAATCACCTCTCATCAAGCCCCTCCTCCAACATTGAGGATTACATTTCAACAAGATTTGGGTAGGGACAAAGAGCCAAACCATATCAGGAGGTGAATAAATGTTTACCAGGTTAACTGATAGACAAAAAAAAAAAAAAAATGATATTCTAGGAAGGATGGATCAGGAGGTCTAGGCCTGATGGCTCTAACTGTTTATAATAGTGGAGATGTAGCTAAGTGGGCTAGTATTGCTTCAGAAAACACAAAATGTGTAATCACAGCAAATATATATGACAGGCATTAGCTCTCCAAAGGTCAGGGGTCCCCAGGAGGTCAAAGCACAGAGGTGATAAATCCAGGCATTCTTCACCTAAGAGATGGCACATGAAGCTGCAAGGCCTTAGGCACCAAAAAAGCCTGTAGAGTAAACATCTTACCTCTGCAAGGGTGGATGGTGACAAGGCAATGTAGAGACTTTAGGAGACATAGTCCCTGGGCACCCGGAGGGTGGAGGGTCACCCAGGAGCCTAGGGGTTATCAGCAGATATCCACACTTTTTGGCAGGTTAGGGAAAGATGTGAAGAGTCAGTGTTGAAATACTGAGAATGTGAAGGAAAATATTGCTGACATCCACCGATAGGGTTAAGGGGACAGTGGCTCCAAATGCTGAAGTTTCCTGTGGCCTGCTTTGGCCAGGACTGGCTCAGGAGCTGCAGGAAAGCACTGGGAGACAAACATGTAGAGACATGGGGTGGCAGAAGCAGAATGGATCTTTCTTTTTGAGTCACCACCTTCATTGTGTTATTCTTTTTCAAAGACTTAGAATGAGTTCCTGATGCCTTGCCCTTTAAGCTCAAACTCCCCTGAGTGGCTAGCTGGGGCCTTCAGATTGGACCCATGTTTCCTCTACAGTCTTATTTCTCACTTTGAAAATAACATTTGAGAAATGTTCCCAGACCACAGCAGGCTCATTCCTACCTGAGATTTTGGTTTTGCCTTCGTTTTCACTTTAGATGGCTGGAATGACTTGCTCACTACTTATGTAAATGATATTCATTATTAAACAGCCAGTCAAGCCCTATGTCTCTCCCACTCTTTAGTTATTTTCTCTCAAGGATATCCAGACAAATTTAGCCCATGTGGCCGGCATACATACTTCTCTTGTGTGAAGACACACTATTTAACATGCAATTATTCCTAGATTGTTTAGAAGATGTTAGCTTTATCTCCTTAGATAGATAATAAGCTACTACAATAACAAGAAAATAAAATAATACTTAGGAAACAAAAGTTTCCTTTACTCCCCATATTCTCAGCCATTCCCTAGTACTTAACACAACACTGAAGAACCATATGGGGCTAAATACAGCCATATAAATTGGCCAGATAACTGAAGTAGTTTAGAGACATAGATTTGAGTTCCACCAGATACTTAATAACTTATATTTGGCTGAAAAATGTGTAGGTCCTCCTTTCCATTCTAACCACTTACATCAGTTCTCATGGTTTATCATGAAGTGTTTCTTTTTTAAATCCACCATGATCATTTTTCACATTTCCTATTATATTTCATGTGAGTTTTGGGTTTTCTACCACCACTATCAACAAATTTGGAGTAGAGTAAGGCCAGAAGCAGTGATGGGTAATAAGCATAAAATTTTTTTCTTCTTTGTAGTTCAAAGTATTTACTCTATTGTGTTATGCAACTTGGACCTCAAAAGCCATTTGGGAGGCTGAGCATTTTAAAATCATTCTCAGCTGCTTTGCAGACACCACCATCACTGGTAGCCCCGTACTGTCAGCCATGATCTACCCCACCATGTTCTTCCACATCACTGTCAATGGCAAGCACTTGGGCCGTGTCTCCTTAGCACTGTTTGCAGACAAGTTTCCGAAGACAGCAGAAAACTTTTATGCTCTGAGCACTGGACAGAAAGGATTTGGTTATAAGGGTTCCTGCTTTCACAGAATTATTCCAGGGTTTATGTGTCAGGGTGCTGACTTCAAATACCGTAATGGCACTGGTGGCAAGTCCATCTATGGGGAGAAATTTGATAACAATGCTTCATCCTGAAGCATACAGGTCCTAGCATCTTGTCCATGGCAATGTTGGACCCAACACAAATGGTTCCCAGTTTTTCATCTGCACCACCAAGACTGAGTGGTTGGAGGGCAAGCATGTGGTCTTTGGCAAGGTGAAAGGAGGCATAAATATTGTGGACTCCATGGAGTGCTTTGGGTCCAGGAATGGCAAGACCAGCAAGAAGATCACCATTGCTGACTGTGGACAATTCCAATAAGTTTGACTTGTGTTTTACCTTGACTACCAGACCATTCCTTCTGTAGCTCAGGAGAGCACCCCTCCACCCCATTTGTTTGCAGTATTCTATAATCTTTGTGCTCTCATTCCCTTTGGGTTCCATGTTTTCCTTATTCCCTTCCATGCCTAACTGTATTGCAGACTTAAGTTTATGATTATGAAAAAAACTAAATAATAACAACAGCAAAAATCGTTCTCATTTTTGGTCTGAGTGCTGCGGCTGTCTGCAAATGAGTGTGAGGAAAAAATTGCTGTATGCTCATTCCGAGTAGAAATGAAAGGTCTATCAATAACCACGATGGTTTTTGGAAGGCTCAGGTCATGTTGTTTGGGTGATCATAGTCACTCTGCTCAGCTCTGTAATTTCACCAAAGTCTTGACACATATGTTGCTACAACTTCTGTTTTATAGAAGAATTCTAAAGTGCCTCCGAATTGCCTGTGACATGGGGAATAAAAAAACAAAAGGTGGAACTTTGGCGGAGGTTACAGCTGTGGCGTATCAGTCACATTCGCCAAATGTCATCAGGGGTTGGAGCTGTCAGCTCATAGTCCTTTTGAGGGTGTGAGAAGTAGAGGTCTGGGGTGGGGAGGCCTCCTGTAGATTCTACCCACAGCGTCCTGGCTTTGTGACTGAGAGCAAATCACTTAACCTTTCTACCAGTGTATCCATCAGTACAATGCAAGGTGCTAATAACACTCACTTTGCAAGACAATTTATATTTGTATATGGCCTAACACAACATCAGGCACTAGTAGACACCCAGTAACTGTGGCTCTAATTATTAATTCAAAGAATATAGTTCATAGGGCTAAGATGAAAGAAATATAATATTGAGGAAAGAACAAAGACTTTGGAGCAAAATCTGGTTTTCAATTCTAGTTCTTCTGCTTATTATCAGCAAAGGTTGGTAAATTACACATCAACTCTAGGTTTCAGTTTCCTCATATGTGAAATGAGGGTAGTAAGAATACCTACCTTAAAGGACTATCAGGGCAAATTTAAAGAGCAAAACATGTAAAATCCCATGAATAGTTCCTGGCATATTGGTAATCATATAATGAATAGTAACTGTTGTTATTTCACATTCTGATCTTAAAGAAAAAATAATATTTCTAAGCCCATTTTTCTATGATGAATCCAGGGAATCAAAGGTGAATATTGTTCTTACAGAGGAGGGTGAGAACTTTATCAGCAATATACTAACAAATGTTTAAAAATTAGCTAACTATACCCACCTCCTCACTAGTTAAGTCCTAATCTGTAGTGTTTGTTGATTTCCATGGTGTAAACACTACCAATGTGATGCCAGTGAACGCAGAGCTGATAGCAGACGTTAACAAGCTGCCACTGGATGTTTTTCATTTTCCTGAACCCACATAATACATGAGAGCTACAAAATCACATTATCTAGGTTGCATCATGTGACACACTGATAATATATATTTATATAAAGTCTATGACTGAGAATTCCAGCTGTGGTGCGGTAGTCACAGGCCTGGGAATCAAGGACTTGGGTTCTAGTCCTCAATTTTTGGGAATGCTGTGACCTTGGAAAAGTCACTTAACCCCTTTAAGACTCAAGGAAGTCTGAAGCCTAGAGCGTTTCTAAGACCCTTTCCAACTCTAAAAGCCAACAATCAATAATTCTAAAGATACAGCTTTCCTTTGCTTATTCCTAGGTCACATGTCTTTTTTATCTACAGACAAAATGGACAGAATGGATTTTAGCAAGCTCTGTAGGAAAAAATAAAAGTCTTTTATCTTTATAGATCCTGGTGAATATTTGTTCTCTGTGAAAGGGATTTTATTGACCATTACAAAAGTACATTCTGAAAAGAGCCTCACCAGTGATTAGAAATTTGAATCAAGTGGGTCTTATCTTCTTTTCATGCTTGTCATGTGATTTCATGAAATAATACAACACCGGGAAGGAGTTTAAAGAGCATAAAGTGCTGCCCACTGTTAAGGTGCTAACTTAAACAAGTCTTTTCTACATTGCAAAAATGCAGCTATGCTAAAATAAAAGTAAGTTTAATTATCTTTTAAACGTCTACTTCAAGCTGCACTGTGTGCTGTTTGCAATATCTGGCCACAAAATAAATGATTTCATGCAATATCTGGCCACAAAATAAATGATTTCAGAAGAAATGATGCCATATTTTAAATAATTAATGATCAACACTTTACTATGAGTAATATACAAATCTGTTGCTTTGCAAGAAATGTTTGTTAATGTATGAAATTAAAACTTACTATAAGTCAGTTTTATTTTGTTTTGCATAAGAATCATGCTATCAGATGCATTCTAAATACCAGGTATTTAGAATACAACAGAACAGAGAGAAAATGTTAATTGAAACATATAAAAAATTGTCTTTGATGTAAACGTTATTATTAAGTAGTTTATCTAGCTAAGACATTTAATTATACCAGAAACCCATCAATGATTTTTCTTTCCCTGTTGCAACAGCAATGCTCAAAAGCATTATTTTGGAAACACCAAAACAATCCACTGATTTTGTTATTTCAGAGTAACAGTTTGTTCATTCAGTGAATTATCTATCAACAGTTAGGACTGAACTAACTAGATTATTTTACTTGCTATCCATCCATTCCACAAATATCTGTTGAGCACCTACCTATGTAGGACACTTTTAGACACTGTGGGGATATAGAAATGGATCAGATTGCATCCTGTAATGGGTTCGATGCTGGCCTCCACAAAAGATATGTGCAGGTCCTAATTCCCAAAGCCTTATTTGGAAAAAGTTCCTTACACATACAATTAAGAATCTTAAGATGAAGAAATACTTCTGGATTATCACGATAAGCCTAATTCCAAGAACAAATGAGGCAACATAGCTACAGAGTCAGAGATTGGAGTGATGTGGCCATAAATCAAGAAATACCCACAGCTACCAGAAACTAGAAGAGAAAGGAAATTAATTTTATCCTAGAATTTTCACAGGGAATGCAACTCTACCAATATCTTGACTTTGGACTTCTGGCCTCCAGAACTATGACAATAAATTTCTGTTGCTTAAGCCACCAAATGTGTGGTAATATGTTATGGCAGCCTCAGGAAACTAATGAAGATCCAGTCTCCAAATAAGATAACATATTTCTTTGTATATTATATTGTTGTTAAATGCAATAAGATTGGTTACAATAGGAATTTGGAGAAAGAAGAGATTTCTTTCTATTAAGGGGTATCAGGACATAGTTACTAAAGGAGGAAGGATTTGAGAATTCTCTTAAAATGAACAGAATTGTGATTTAGAAAGATCGAGCTTATGATGATGGTGCTGGAGGTTGGTGAGTCTGGGATTGTTGAGTAGATGTGTTTTGGGAAGGGGTGGAGGTGGGTGGTGAATTCCATGCAGAAGGCAACTTACAATTAAAGGTCCATAGGCTGTCCGTTGGCAGACCTATCCGGAGAAGAGGGCAGAGTTCAATTAATTTGCGAATGGAAGAGCCACAGATAAGACACACAAGAAATGGCCTTGTGTGTCCAGTTAGAGTGTGAATTTCATTTTATAATCTATAGAAAATAAGGTGGTTTTTAGGCAGGAGGATGACAAGGTAAGACCTGTGTTCAGGAAGAATCTCTGGCCGTGGTATAATTTAGAGAAGAAAGGTACTGAAGGTAGGGAGAGACAGGTTAGGAGGAGATAATGCTACTGCAAGAAACTAGGGTGTTATGGGCTTAATTTTGTCTCCTCAAAATTCATATGTTGAAGTCCTAACCCAGTATGTATGTCAGAATGTGACTATCGAGAGACTGCATCTTTTAAGAGATAATTAAGGTAAAATGACATCATATGAATGGGCTCTAATTCAATATGACTGATATCTTTTATAAAAAAGAAGAGATTAGGAAACAGACAACACAGAGACCAAGGGGTGACCATGTGAGGACATGGAGAGTAGGCTGGCATCTGCAAGCCAAGAAGAGAGACCTCAAAGGAACCAAACCCACTTACAACTTGATCTTGAACTTCTAGCCTCCAGAGCTGTGGAAAAATAAAGTTCTGTTGTTTAAACCACCCAGACCATGATATTTTGTTATGGCATCCCTAGCAAACTAATACAAAGGATTTCCTATGGGTATTTTGCAACAAAGCACACCATTCAACATGGAGATTTTTGATGTGTGTTATTTGCTCTCCTAGATAGAGTTGTGTCTGACCTTAATATAAGGACACTCAGTTTAGTTTCATTACCTCCCAAAAGGAGGTATACCATTGCCATCTTCCAACTCCAAAAGCGTGGTGCATCAAAAGGCACAACGGTAATACCAATTTTATAGTTGCTGTAATATTGCTTCTTTTCAGAATATGTAACAGAATCTCTTTTGCTTCATAAACTCCATGCATTTTGCTCCTACCTTTCTCATAAATAATGATACTACCTTCAGATGCTACCTTCAGATATTTGTTGACTGATGTATGAAATATTCCCATTGCCTGAGCTTCTGGGCATCCAGATACAGTAATCTATCTTAATTTTCCCCTCCCTAATCTGTCCAAAATTTACTCATCAGTGAGGTCTGATTAAGTGTGTGGGCTTTGCCCTGAAGGTGAACAGCAGATGGGAAGTGAATGAGAAAGACATGGACTACCCCTGTAGCTCATATTGCAGGTTTCTAACTGAGAAGACAATATTGTCAGGACATCAGGATGAGCAGCATAAAGTGATTCAGTAAAAAAGTGGCTCATCTGTGAGAAATGAGGGCCAGAGACCTAATGGATGACCATTCAGATTTCCTGACAGAAGTTAGTGTGATGTTCTTTAGCGTTCTGCAATGGGGAAGCTAAAACTTGTGGAAACCAAAGGAGATCAGAAAACTCAGGCCAGTCTTAAATTTTTTCCCATTTACATTTTTTTTTAAGTCTCATGGAAAACATAGCTACTGACTGTTTAACCCTGTTCTTTGTGTTATGGTCAGCCATAAGGCTGATTGTGAATCCATTGAGCATCCAGCACCACGCTAGATGTCCTAGAAAAGAAGGAAGAATCCAGGCTCTTAGGAAGCTGGTGATCAATTTGGAAGGCAGGCCAAATACTTAATACCTTGTCAATTATTATAAATTAGTATGGAACAGAATGAGCTAAATATGACTAGCTGGCTTTGGGGTACTTGATAGCAGATCTGGGTTGAGTTTATTATATTCAACACATGCATCTCACTATTTCCTAGTGCACACTCAATTATGAGCCAAGTGAAATGGGAGTTACACAAAGGTTGTAAGACCTTTCTCTGTCCCAAAGGACTCTTAGGTCACCTGAGGGACTAAGACTTAGATGACGCAGGCAGATTAAAAGTAACATTGTCCAGATGAATGATGCCACTGTGTGCTTGAGAATTTAGAATTTCAGAAAACTAAGAGGACAGTATAAGCCAGTTTAGCTGTAGGAGGCATAGAGAATGAGGCTTGGTATACACATTAATTTATTATGTATTTATTATATATTACAGTATACATTATATATTTATTATATATTACATGCAATTATATATATTTATTATATATTTATTTTAATGTATTTGTTATGTATTTATTATTCATATATTTTTCATTCACACAGCAAACATTATATAAGTCATGTACAATATTCCATGTTCTGACAAAATGGCGAAGAAAACTGATATGGTTTCTTTTTTTTTTTTTTTTTTTGAGACGGAGTCTCGCTCTGTCACCCAGGCTGGAGTGCTGTGGCCGGATCTCAGCTCACTGCAAGCTCTGCCTCCCGGGTTCATGCCATTCTCCTGCCTCAGCCTCCCAGGTAGCTGGGACTACAGGCGCCTGCCACCTCGCCCGGCTAGTTTTTTTTTTTTTTTTTGTAGCTTTTAGTAGAGACGGGGTTTCACCATGTTAGCCAGGATGGTCTCGATCTCCTGACCTCATGATCCGCCCGTCTCGGCCTCCCAAAGAGCTGGGATTACAGGCTTGAGCCACCGCGCCCGGCCAAAAACTGATATGGTTTCTATCCTTATGGTGTTTATAGCTTAAGGGGAGAGACAAACATTAGTCAACTAAATGAACAGATATTAAATTATACACCGTGTTAACTGCCTTCAAAGAAAGTTATTAGGGGAAATGGTCTGGAGCAGAGCGGTCAGACCAATGTTTAATCAAACATCCAAAGGATGAGTAAGAGATAGTCAGGCAGTGGAGGTGGGGAGGATTCTAGGTATATGACATGGCATGTACAGAAGGAGGTGTAAGGTGGAGAAGGAAGGCAACTGCCCATCTGCAGGAAGGCAATAAGCCAGGGCAATTAGAGGACTGAGTTGGGGAGAATTTTCATTCCTGATGTTTCTGGACTTACGGGTATATTTAAGATCTGTTGAAAGCTATGCATCCTCTCTCCAAAATGTGCTCTACATTCAAATTTCAGCAGCTTCACAGATTTCCAGAAGCCTGTCCTCAAACTCCAGAATAAGAACTCCTGCTTTAGGGACAGGGTGTGACTGTGACTGGGCCTGGTACTCAGGAGAAAAAGGTGTTTTCTCAGCAAGAGGAGTGTTCAGAATGAGCAGTGTTTGCAGGATTGTCAGGGACAAGGGTTCTTGCTAGACAGGATTTTTATCAGTCTTACTCCAGTTCCATTGGATGCTCTCAATTCACAAAAAACAAGGTGAATAATAAGGCAGAGCTATCTCTATACTCGTATGCATCTTTGAATTTGCTAGCAATGCTAATGGTGGCATTTGGCCTTTATATAATGATTTCCCACCTCCCCCTGGCTTGGCTGTTTCCTCCCAGTGCACTACCCATCAGCACCAGGGAGCTGGTGCAGTGTGCAGGGATATGGCAGAGAAACAGACTCTATGGCATTGATTTTCTGACTCAGTGGGCTTCAAAAACATCAGCAAGAATATTAGCGAAGCTGTTGAATACAAACCATTTCCTAATGCATATTTAATTAGTATTTGGTCAGTTAAGTTAATCAATTTGTAAAATATGTGGAAGGAGAGGCCTATTAAAATATAATTCATGTTTGGTGTGGTAAATCTTTCCATAAACTTACAACTACAAACTAGATATTTCTTCAGAATGGGAAATGTGGGCAGGCAGATACACAGATCCCATGCAGAGACTATTTTCAGTATTAATTATCTTGCTGTGCCTTAAAAGGTTATTGTTTAGGTGTTAAGAGGTTTGTGGAGATTAGATTATTTAAATGGCAAAAGTCAATTTTCGTGAACTTGGACAGTCTTTTGCAGACCAGTGTAAAAAGCCAAAGGGAGTAGAGAAAGAGGGGAATTTTGTGCATCTCATTTGTTCTTTTCCAAACGTGAAAACAAACTGAATTATTAAAACAAAGAAAAGGAGGGTGTACATTGGAGAAAAAGAAGTGGATTTCAAATGCATTTGTCTTTCTTAGACTAGCTGGTAAGAGGAAGCCAGCAACCATGGCCATGGTTAGAAACCAATTCATGGGCTGTGCTCCATTAGCTTAGAAGTTTCTTCGTTCAAGAGCCAGGAGGGCTCAGGCAGAAACAATGAGATAAACATGTACAGTGGGATGCTCAGAAGAGGAGCTGAAATGTGCCCTGAGGAAAGGCACTATTGTCTATCATACTGCAAATGTCTTCCTCTTCTCTAGGGCCAACATGTAGTTTAAGCAAAATTTGGTTTTAATTCAGAAGATGAGTAAGCCTGTAGTCTTAAGAAGGCATGTGCTTGACTCTGAGCCTTACCGCTCCACAAAGAGCTTCCCGTTGGGCAGTTATACTGATGCACAGCTAGCAATGTTACAGAGGGGGCATGATCAAGAGGTCTAATATATATTAGGTTCCTAACACAAGTTGGCTAAATGTATTAGCTTTCTCCAGCTGCCCTAACAAAATATCACACATTGAGTGGCTTAAACAATAGGAATTTATTTTCTCACAGTTCTGGGGACTGCAAGTCTAAGATCAAGGTGCCAGAAGATCTGGTTTCTCTGAAAGCCTCTCTCCTTGGCTTGCAAACAGCCACCCTCTTGCTGTATCCTTACATGGTTCTTTCTTTGTGTGCTTGGAGTTGGGGGCAGGAAAGAGAGAGAGAGGTCTCTAGTATCTTTTCCCCTTTGTATAAGGACATCATCAGTTCTATTGAATTAGGGTCACATCCTTATGATCTAGTTTAGCCTTAATCACCTCCTGAAATACAGTCATGTTGGGAGTAAGCACTTTAACATAGGAATTGTGGGGGAAATGGAATTCAGTCCGCAGCAGTGAGTGGATGAAAGAGGAAATACAAATATAGTCCATAGTGCTATAAACATAAATGGAATAAAAGACTTATTTTGATTTGAAGTGGGGACATTTCTTAGAGGATTTGTGATTTGAGCTAGATCACAAATAATAGCAAGAACATTGTTAGAACTGTATGTGAGGGAAAGGAAGCTCAGTTGTGCAGACAATAGTTTGAGGAATGCTTGGGAGCCTGAAAGTTCAGGGGAACCATGTGGGGAACAGTGACTGGGTCATGGGTCATTTGGAGGGGGTAGACTATGCAGGTGAAGCTAGGGAAGGTTGTAGGGGTAATTCATGGAGACGCTTTATTATACTGAGGGCGTTGACACAGTGGGCTCTAAGTGAGAAGGTGCCATGATTCATGGAGATTTGGGGAAGATGGGTGGGATGGCTTGACATGGGGAATGAATAAAAGGCAGGCAGCTCAGGCAATCAGTGTGAGTATCCCTACTCCCTTTCTTCACAAGGCAAGGTAACATCATTTTCCTGTTGCCCTCTGGCTATCCAGATAAACTTCTGTCATTCCATGCCTCCTCTGGGCTGAATATCAGGCTTTAGTTTAGAACTGGGGATTTTGATTTATACTAAAATTCTACAACAATAATTCACAACCAGGTGTGGCAAACAGTAGGGGTTATTTTGGAAGCACTGGGATTTTCCTAGCAAGGAGATTCAAACTCCAACAGCCACATGACTGTGCCCCTGCTCCCCTGCCACACCCCTCAGTCTCCATCCCAGGAATTGTGGAGCCTCCGTCTTGAGGAGTCTGCACCCCACCATCCTTTCTCAAGGGGGATCCCTGTATGAGTGATGAGAGTGTGACATTCTTATGTGATTGGATGAAGAAGAAGGTTGAGAATCAATATGCTAGAAAGTGGGGTGATGTTCTGCTCCCTGTTTTTGAGACCAAGAAAATAATTTACTCCAGATGGGCTGTTGTTCCTCTATAATCCAGAACACAGCCTTTTAAGATCTAGGGAAGACAACTGAAGACTGTTATCACAAGTTAACCAAAAATACTATTAAGAGAGGTATTAATCCTCATTGCCTTGCCATTCAATAGCTCATGCAAACAACATAGGGGTTACAAGAATAATTCACAAAACTAATTTACCTGCTTTGATGAACACTCCATTTGTAATGTATTCAATTCTTCTTCTGCTTCTTCTCCCTCACCCTCTGTTTCTTCTTTTTAGTCTTTGTTTGGGTATTGATCTCTTTATCACATCTTTCTTTCCCCATCCTTACTTTTCACATTGGCTTCTCTATGCCTCTTCATCCACTTTGCTAATAATTGTTTTAAGATTAAAACAATATATGAAATTTTTCTTTATATAAAACTGTCTTGTAAAAATATAAATCATACTATAAGACTCTGGAACACTCTGTTTGTCTGGAGAGAGGCAAATTGGATGTGTTTTCATACTCTCAAAAGGAATGAAAGGAATGAATGGTTGAGTAAGAAATGAGCTTAATGTTTGCCTCCCATCATGATTCCACAGCTGGCAGAATGCTAGGGAATAGAAGGATCTAATCTCTTTTCTTCCTAAATACATTTCCTCCTTCTTTCTCGCTGTGTGCCTGTCTGTATATTTCACTATCTTTTAAAATTTCCCATTTTTTTCAATTTCCATGATATGGGACTAAAAATGTTATCTCAGCAATTCTGATACATGGTGGAGCTTTATGTTTAATTAGCCATCTTTCTCCTAAACAAATGGAGAACATTGTACTGATAACTTTTTTAAAAAGTTTAGAAATAATCCAGGTCTTCGAGGAGCCTAACATCTAGTCAAATGTATCATGTAAGAATTCTTTGAACAGAGAAAGTGGTCAAAGTAGAGGTCCTCTTATGATTTCTATGGCTAGGGGCAAAAACTGAAGTTGGTCTCTTCACCATTTTTCTCTTAAAATGAGGTAAAAACTGGACCAAAGCAAAAACAAAACAAACAAAAAAAGTAAAAGGCAATGGGAAGCTATCTCTTCCAATGGGCTGTACAGGAACAAGGAGAGTCTCTGTGACTGATTTGGTTTTGGCTGCGGTGGGAGGCTCAGGGGCTTTTTGTGTACTTATAAGCCTCAGGAAATATTTAGCTCCAACTAGTGCCATCTTTTTTCCTGGCAGCCTCCTTGTACATTGCTTAACCACAGATCTCTCATATCATGGGGATGTTGATCACAGTTGCCATATCCAGGAATGCACTTCTGAATGGCACTGACACAGTTGGCTGGTTCGCTCACTGGAGGGAAAGCTAGAAGATTGGAGTCTGGGTAGAGGAAGCATTAGAAGCAAGCACGTGCAAGAGAAATTTCCCAAGCGATTTTTAAAAGCATTATTCTTTGAAACAATAGATTTTTAGGTGGATTAAAAAGATTTCTCTCTTTCTCTCCATTTTCATAAGATACAGATGCTGGCTTTTTCCCAATGGAGCTATTTCCATTAGTGCTGCATTTTAGTGAGATCACTGCTTTCACCAGTGGGTTAGAGCCATTAGTGCTCTGAGTTTTAGCTATCGTGACCTCTCATTACCCATGCTGTTTGACCTCACAGTCACATAAAACACACAATAATAGGACCACTGGCATTTTAGATTTCATTACAATTCATATTTTGTTTAGCACTTTCCCCCTGTACACTTTAATTTCTGTGCATAGCTGAACTGCCTCATTTCTACATAAATGAAGTTAGACCTAAAGCCTGTACTCACTGGTTCTAGAGATGGTGATTCACTTCTGAGCTTTTGCGTCTTTTACCCCATGTGGGAGAAACATACACACATACACACACAGAGAAATTTATCTTTTCACGACTTTATTGTTTTCATTATCTCTTCTAAGAGTAGATATGGAAACAGATCTTTGCTCTGCTTAATTGTTTTTAATACCAAGGGCCATTAGAAGTCACCAAACAACATACCTGAGTGCTTTCTGAGTGGCTGTAATAACTGAAAGATTATTTTATCAATATTTCCTACTTTTGTTTGAGTACATACACACATACACAATCTCAACTATTTGTAACTGAATTGACTGTTTCTTAATGGACCACTTAATTGATTGGTATATGCTTGCTGAATGAAGTGACCAGTTCCCCCCACCCCCCTGGACTCCAACTGATCTATCATTAAAATCCATCACAAAGGTTTGGCAGTATGGACAAAACGTTAGCTGCATGTTGAATCTATCTTTGCCTTTCTCATTATTGGTATGATTGTATCAAATGCCTGACAAAATCTGAACATAATCCTTCAGAATGAAGTCAAGTTAATAACATCAAATGCTGCTTCTATGAGAAATGATTTTTTCATTTGAGTACCTTGAGGATTACAGAACTTCCTGCTGCTACCACATTTGGAGTCATGCCACAAGTAAAGGCTCTAACTTTTTCTTTTTCTTTTCTTTTCTTTTTCTTTTTCTTTTTTGAGACAGAGTCTTGCTCTGTTGCCCATGCTGTATTGCAGTGTCACGATCTTGGCTCACTACAACCTCTGCCTCCAGATTCAAGGGATTCCCCTGCCTCAGCCTCCTGAGTAACTGGGATTACAGGCGCATGCCACCACAACCAGTTGATTTTTGTATTTTTAGTAGAGACAAGGTTTCACCATGTTGCCCAGGATAGTCTCGAATTCCTGACCTTGTGATCTGCCTGCCTCAGCTTCCCAAAGTGCAAGGCTCTAACTTTTAACATCTATTAGTAAGGATCACTCATCCTTAGAAGAACCATAAAAAAGACTGAAGCTGAACAGTCTCTATTTTAGCACTAGGCTCAGATTTTTGTTTTTCCTACTTCCTGTTACTGTCTCAGCTAACTCCTGGATTTGAGGCCTTTTGCTTACTTTGTCTTCAATTTTGTCTACTTCTTCAGATTTGATCTATTTCCTCTTAGATTTTCATTTGATTTCCTTCCCAACCCTTTTAATCTTGTTGAATTTCCTTAGCTCTTGGAAGGAATATTTGAGGTCTGTTTGGACCTCAAATATCTTCCCTAACCTAGCCCAAAATAATGCCTAAGTTCCACTAAAAATACAAATTCCACTAAAATATAAATTCACTGAACAGTGAGGACAATTTAAAATCTGCTGGAGCAGACTGCAAAGTACTTGAGGAGGAGAATATTAGAAGGATGGGTTAAGGCATCTATTCAGTGGCCCATCTAAAAAGCTTGTATTTTATTCTGGAGACACTGGAAAAACTTGGGCACTTAAACCCCAACATCTGGAAATAAATGCTTCACATATGTATACGTATTTGAGGAAGGTTGAGTTTTCAGTGAGATGTGGGATGCATCGGAATGGAGATGCTGGAGGTGAGCAGTTCAGGGTGGGGTTTAGCAAGGTTCCAAGCAAGAGCACCCAGCCAAGATAATAGAAGTCAGAAAGTGAAATGCAGAGTGGTGTGAGAGGTAGAACTCATGGGACTCAACGGAGTATGGTGGGTAGAGGTCAGAATAGGAGCAGAAGTCAAAGCTGCCCCCAAGGTTCTGGATCAGTGACTGGTGGTATAGATTATGCTATTAGCAGGGACAGGAAAGGCAACCCAAAAGGAGAAGTACAGCTTTGAGAAAGGGGATGCTTTGCTTAGGAAATTTAAGGTGCTGACTCCAGAGTTCAAATTAGTTAGGGATTGTAGGGGCGGCTAAAAAGACGTTGATGGGCTGAGAGATTTGTTTGAAAGAGGGAGTTAACCCAAAAAAAGGAAGAAAGCAGACATACACTTTTACTCGCTTTAAAGAAAGAATGCTGTGCTATTTAATAAGGTGATCTAGTAGGAAAAGTCTCCCCTGTAAACTCTTTCACAATTCCAATTCCAACCCACTTGGCTTTCTCCAGGTGCCAGCCCTTCCGAAGAAGCACCCCTGCATGACCCTCCCTTTCAGCCCAGCAAATGCTACTGTGCTGGTTGTGTGGGTGACAAAGAGCACTGCCCCCAGGCACCAGGCTGGGCTTGTTGCATAGCGGGGTGGGGAAGATGGTGCGAAGTGGATGCAAGGGAACTGATGCCTCTCTCTGTATTGGAAGTCCGGGTATAATAGATGGGGGTGTACCACTTCCCTGACACCTCACAAAGACCCTGCCTCTCAGAAACGGTTCTTTAAATGGTATGACCTTTCTAAAAACTGTCTTAAAACACTTGGGATTGAAAGTTAAAATTCACGATTGAAAGCTTTCTTGTTCCTATAGCAAGTGATCATCATTAGTCAAGCTATTCAGAGGAAATTGAAAGCCCCTCTCTGGCTTGCAGGGGCCTTGGCTGGACTCCCACCCATTCTCCACGTCCCTCATCCTCGCCTAGCTGCCCTGGTGACCAGGACTCCTAGAGCAGGGAGCAAATGCTTTTATGGGTGCCGATCAGGCCAGGCTGTCTCCCTGCAGGCTACCTCCCATGCCACCCTCATGGCAGTTGAGGGCCCAGCACTCACAGGTCCAAGGCCGCTCCAGGGCACAGTAGGCAGGGAGTGCTGGGGAGGCAAGCCTGGCAACCCTGCTCCTGACAAAGGAGGCAGTTGGGGTGGGGGTGGGTGGCACACCTGGGCCTTTTGTTTTCTGCTATAACTGACATGGACTGTGCTGCATTTCTTTGGCTTCATTTGCAAAGGACTTTGGGATTAAAGATCCTATATAAATGGAAATTATTTTATCATTGAAAGGAAAAAGTACAAGTATGCATGAAATGATGAGAAACTAAGCTTCATATTATTGCATATGACCTTTTTTACTGGATGTGTGTGACACGTGACAAATACCAGCTTCAGCAGAAGCTGGCTTCCAAATACTGACACTGCCCTGGATCCATGCCTTCATTCCTGGATTATTGCCATAGTTCCCTAACTGGTCGTTCAACCTCTAATCTCTCTTCACTATCACTCTCTTCAAAATAAACTGCAGGATACTACCATATGCCCTGATAAAGGCTAAAATGGAAAAGATAATAGTACCAAGGTTGGTGAGCATGTGGAGGAACTGGTATTTCATAGATCGCTGGGGGGAGTGTGAATTGCATGTTTTAGAGAAATGTTTAGCAGCATCTACTAAAGTTGAATATCAGCATACCCTTTGATCCAGCAAATCTGTTCCTACTACATATACTCAGCAGGAGTAAGCTCACATATTTATCAAAAGTCTTGTATGAGGTGTTCATAGTAGCATTGTTTGTTAATCATCCAAATCTGAAAATAAGCCAGATGCACATCTCAACATTAGAACTGATTAATTATGGTATATTCATATGATGGGATACTGTACATCAATGGGAATGAATGAATTCAATCTGCATCACAATGTAGATAAAATCTTACAAACTTTAATATTGAGCCAAAAAAGCCAACATTCATATGAAGTTCTAAATCAGCAAAACTAACCAACAGTATTAGAAATCAAGGTAATTATTCCCTTGTTGGGGTGGGAGGTTATGACAGGAAAGGAGCATGGGGTTGGCGGGGGGGTCTCTTGGGGAGTTGGCAATGTTATGTTTCTTGACCCAATTACTGGTTATCTGGCTGACCAGGGGCCTGAGGTGGACATATGTTCACTTTGTAAAATTCAATAAGTTGAACACTTATTTTGTGTCTCTATTATACTTCAACAAAATTTATTGAACAAACGGAATAGAACTCCTACAGCTTTCATGTTGCTTTCCTGCATAGAAACCTCAAATGGTTCTCCACAGCTTTCAGGCTAAAGCCTAAACTCCTTAGCTTCAGATATGAGCTTTTACAATCTGGCCCCATCTATTTCTCCAGCCCCATCTCCTACCCATTCCTGCTAAGTACACTATGCTCTAGGTCTGTGGGATTTTTCAAATCATTGCTTCAGTCTTCCATGCACTTGTATGCCTTCAGCACTTTGCTCATGTTGTTCCTTCTGCCTGGAATACTCTTCCACATTTTTTAACTTGATGATCCAACTCAAATGAAAGGTCATCTCCTTTACAAAACCTTCCCTGACTTACCTGGCCAGATGTATTTGTGTCTCATGTACTCATATTGCTCTTAAAACAGACCTTATCCAGTTCAGAATAAACTCTCATATGTATTTGTTAAATTAATGATTTCTTTGAGAGCCGAGCTACCTGAGATAATAGGGTTCATATTTCAAAGAACCTTCTGAAATAGATAGATGCAGAGACTGTCATCAGGAATTATTGGCTTGACTGTTTCTCGTTCTCTTTACTTAGCATTGCTACCCCTACCTCTAGCAAAAGAAGAGCTTATTTGTGGGCTTCAAAGCTTTTTATGTAGCTACATGATTTACTAGTGTTATCTCTTGATGGTTTTGGTAGCAGCTGCAAATGAAAGATAATTTTATTTTGCTCTTATCTTTTGGGGGAAGGGGGAAAATAAGAAAGATGTGTGTATTTGTTTATTTCAAGTTAAAATAAAATTTTAATCTACAGAGTAGAAGCAAAAAATAAAATAGGGTCAAATTCTGCCATATGCTTCAGACTCTCTATGCTTCTTGGGCCATGTTTTATTCTTCTAGCTGCATCTAAACGGAAGTTTCTAGATAACATGATTTCCTTTTTGCAGGATTTAGGTCTCTGCATATTAAATCGATCACAGTGTGTGACTAAGAACTAATTTCCTAATGTTCTAGCCAGTTATTGGTTTAGCAATATATACATACGAGGAGATGAATGTTGTTTGTGAGAATTCACCCTTATATCAAAATGCATGAACATATGTGTGGAGAATAAGAGAAAAGCAGTAGACTAAAAGAAAACTTGTTTATAAGCCTGTATGATTGTACTAGAGAATCAGAAGCAAGTGAATAAAAACTCACGCTAAATTAACTGGGTACATTTTGGGTTGTTTTTTCCCCTTTTCATTTTATAGACACCCATTTAAAGTCTCACGTTTCTCCAGCCTCTGCAATTACAGCCGCCTAATTCTGTGTCTACCCTGGAGATACAAATGAGCTAAAAAGAGACTTTCTAATCAACTCTTATAATTATGCAGTCAGATGGAAAATACTGATAACTAAGTCTTATTCTTAGTTATGAATTTTGCATATTTCGAAGAAGACAGGTGAGCTGCAACACAGAGCATAGCCCATGCCTAGATTACTCAAGTGACCCTTCGGAAGAGTATTTTAACAAGCCTTGGCTTTCACATTCTTAAAATATTAAAAGAAGAAAATAATACATTAGGGTTTGTATAGTGCATTTTGTATTGTTCATATTTATTTTAAGGTATCATCAGATAATTTCCATGTGGCTAAGACCAGCGTGGAACCTGAGGCATAATGTAGAGAAACTGCTTCCTAAGTGGCAACACAGGGACAAAGAGCCAGCTCAGAGCTGGTTGGCATCAGAGCAGAGTCTGACTTAAGCCCAGGTCATTGACTGCTGGCTTAGGCTGCTCTCATTGACTCACTTTCACTCTTTTCACTAAATCCTGCTGCCTCATGAAACTCAAAAGCATTAAATAAAATGCACTCCCTGTGAACCCAGACTACTGGTGAAGTTGTTGGAAGCCTCAGTCTCCCAGGTACCAATACAAAGTAAACACCCTCCTATTCTCCCTTTCCTCCAACCCTTGGTAAAATCTGGCTGCTATGATGATGGTACAGATGCTCCCTCCCTAGAGTGACTCCAAGTCTCTAAGCACACACCCTATGGGGGGCCAGAATTAACCCACTAATTGCTACAATCGAATCATGAGAGGTTCCTCTCCCTCCCCAAACCACCAATTGTTCTTCACCTATTGGAAGGGGAGTAGCTTGGGGAAGTGAAGAAAGCATGGACTCTGAAGACCCAGAGCTCTGGATCCCAATTTTCCTTCTGCTATTTTGTAGTTTTGATCCTATGCAAGCAACTTAATTCTCTGAAGCTCAGTTATCCCTTGATGCCATTTAATTGGGTTATTTGGAAATTTAATGACAGTTCATACAATTACCTGGTACATGGTAAAAATTCAAAACTACTTTGAACTGAAAGTGGCTGCTAAGGCTTAAGATTTCAGATCCCATGTAGTTTAAAGACCTTCACATTATTAGAAATATAAAATTTGCAATGAAACTAAACTAGTCTTCTATCTTCATCTCATTTAGCATCATCACAATGCCTGGCAGTTCCAGTTAGACATTCTAGTTCTAGATATGTCTAGACATATCTAGACATAAACTAGATACATACATAGTCAGATGTATCCAGTTATGTGTCAGACTTTTCCCTACCTAGAAAATCTTTTTTTAACTCACTTTTAAATCTATGGTCATATTCATTCAAAAATATGTTGGGAAAGGTTTGTGGGCTCCAGGAAGGTAGGGCCAAGCTGTTTTTGTTCTTTGTGTTTTTATTATTTAATACTGAGCTATTGGCTACATGAATGAATAAACGGCTGGATTAGAGAGTGCTGATGATTCTATAGAGCTTCATCAGCTCAAGAAAATGTGCCACGTCTTGGGTCAGCAGGCCCACAGCATCATCCTTACATTTAAAGGGCAAGGGAAACACGGGGATAAAGAGTCGTTTCTGGACTGTCAGAATTCTGAGTTTATGTTTTGGGTCTGCTGCTGACTCACGGTATGACTCTGATCAATTAAACTTATTTGCTTTGAAATTGAGGGGAGGGGTAGTTGATATTTCTCATGGAGGTATCAAGTAATGCCTATGACATACTATTTCATAGAAGCAAGGGGGTAATGCATGCTCATTAAAGCTCACTGTGTTGACCAGCTGGCTCCAACCCTTGGCATAGCTCCTATCCCACTGCAGTGGCTACAGTAGCCCGCCTGAGGACCCAACCATATAGGGGCCTTGGAACAGTTCTGATCTTGGTTAACAGAATATTAGGAGCCTTTATTTGGTAACTCTTGTGAATCAGTATCAAGTTATCTTGGCTGCCACGCCAATTCTGAGCTTTTGTGACCCAAATATGGTAAGTGGGTTTCCATCAAATTCATGTAGTTAAGTTCATTTGTTACATCTATTCATCTTCTATAAAATTTACAATCTATGTTAGGGTCTGCCTTTAAAGAGTTCCCAGTCTAGTGGGAAAGATATATAGACACATCATTGTATAAGAACAGAGCTTGGTAAAGTGGTTTAAGAGTGCTTTACAGATCAGCATGAAACTCATTAGCCCTTGCTGGGTGTAGTTCTGCTCCTCTAGGCCCAAGTTCTTCTTATCTTGGGATCATGTCAGCTTATAGCAGGCCCTCTGGCACTGACTGCTGGCTGGGTGTTTACCTACCAGCTGCACTGACCAGGCAGGATTCCCTCCATTAGCTTGACTTTGTAATGCTGTCATCTCACCACATATTGGAGTCCTCCTGTTCCTGGGAATCTGCATCCTGTTCCTCTTTGTGGTTCTACCTGATGCCCAGGTAATGACCTACATTAGTTTTTATGGGTGTTATTGATGTATGTTTTCATCATCATAGATGAGGAGTGGCCCACATAATGTGGATTACTCCATGCTGCCTTCCAATGATATTAATGATAAATTGTAAACAAAGTGTGTGTCCTCAACCCTTTGATCGAATCTACTCACATATCATGCCAAAGAAACACATAAAAATCAACTATGGGCTCCAGCTACTGATCCCACTGTTTATCCAGGCTGTCCTCCCTCTTTTCTGTTTAAGTGTCCTTTCCTGCTCTTGTATTTGTTACTCCCTCTGCACTCTCCTGGTTTTGTTCCCCAGCTTGCAACAAGACATATCAGAATTCCGTTTCCTCCTGGTGTACAGATCAAATCAGAGATAAGAACTCTTTAGATAGAAGGCAGTGCTGTGTACTGGAAAGAACACAGTCTTGGAATCTGATAAACGAGTTGAAACCAGACTGTCTCTAGCTGTGTGAGCTTTGTTAATTAAAATAACTCAGCTAATCTGATCTAGAGATGTCTTCTGTTAAGTGCAGATAATAATATCTCATAGAGTTATGAGGTCGGTATGAGACAACATATGCTGAGCTCTTAGGACTTAGCAGAACCTCAATAAATGCTTGTCCCTTCTCTTTTCTGCATATCAACACAAAAATCCCATCTATAACTTAAATTTGTGATTGCTCATCTGACCCTAAACCTGGGAACAAAAACAGTGTATTCGTGTAGTAGTTCTGACTTGACCAATAACTGCTGTCATGAGCCCTGGAAAGTCTTTTGTTATGTTGTCTTAAAAATATTATTGAAAACATATTTACCATTGGCTGTAGAATACTAAGAATGGATAGTCACTTGGAAGAGGTTAAGGTCAAGAGGAAATCAATGAAGAACATTTTCCCCTTCTTTGTCAGTTCTCAGCTCACAATGTGCAATGTTTTCTCTGAAATCAGCAGAGAATGAATGCATCTGTATATCTGCATCAATAACATAATGATTGGAAGTCACAATTGCAGAACCAGACAGCTTGGGTTCAAATAGCAGATCTACCTCCAACTAGGTGTATAATTTTGGACCATAGTTTCTTTATTAGTAAAATATTTGAATGGTTCTAAAAATAGTAATACCTAATTTAAGGGATTTTTCTGACAATTTCATGAGTTAATTCATATAAAGCACTTAGAAAAGAATATGGCCCCTAGTAAACATTGCATCAGCCTTTGCTATGAGTATTCTACCCTTAACATTATTATCATTGAGGAAAAATCTGTGCTATATTACAAGTAAATATATCTTACATTAATTGAGTCAATATAATCAGACAAAGAGTTTTTTTATTTATCATTTGCGTTCTTTCTTGATTTGTTTACCACTTGTGTTTTTTCTTAAAGTTATTATTTATATTCCCTATCCATTTTTAATTCTTGACCATTAATAATTTCAAGTAACTCTTTTTGTGTTGGTGCTTATATTCTACCACCCGCCTTTGCTTTGTTTTTTTCTTAAGCATATCTATTTCAATCCAGATTAAATTTGCTTCAAGGTAAAAGTAGACAAAGTTTGCTTAAAAAATCATTAAAAAATCAGGAAACAACAAGTGTTGGAGAGGATGTGGAGAAATAGGAACACTTTTACACTGTTGGTGGGATTGTAAACTAGTTCAACCATTATGGAAAACAGTATGGCGATTCCTCAAGGATCTAGAACTAGATGTACCATATGATCCAGCCATCCCACTACTGGGTATATACCCAAAGGATTATAAATTATTCTACTACAAAGACACATGCACACGTATGTTTATTGCGGCACTATTCACAATAGCAAAGACTTGGAATCAACCCAAATGTCCATCTGTGACAGACTGGATTAAGAAAATGTGGCACATATACACCATGGAATACTATGCAGCCATAAAAAAGGATGAGTTTGCGTCCTTTGTAGGGACATGGATGCAGCTGGAAACCATCATTCTTAGCAAACTATCACAAGAAGAGAAAACCAAACACCGCATGTTCTCACTCATAGGTGGGAACTGAACAATGAGATCACTTGGACTCGGGAAGGGGAACACCACACACTGGGCTTATCATGGGGAGGGGGGAGGGGGGAGGGATTGCATTGGGGAGTTATACCTGATATAAATGATGAATTGATGGGTGCTGACGAGTTGATGGGTGCAGCACACCAACATTGCACAAGTATACATATGTAACAAACCTGCACGTTATGCACATGTACCCTAGAACTTAAAGTATAAAAAAAAAAAAAAAAACCCTAGGATAAATAAAGACTTTAAAAAAAAAAAAAAAAGCCTGTAAGCAAAATTTTGAAATTAAAATATTTTTAGCATTTTAACCACTTGTCTTATATTTTATAATACATAAGGTAATACAATGAGCTGATACAATTGGTAATAAGTATTTAAATTGAAGCTGGTGTTTCAGCCTCACGATCAATATCTAATTATGTATTATATTAGGGAAATAATTCCAGGGGCCTTAATCCTATCTTTAAGCTATATGGCCAATGTGCCAATTCAATTGTTTTTACTTAAGTGTACTTTCAGTTTTGAATTAAGAGGCTTCAAAATTATACTAAGATTTTTGGTTGAGAACATTGCAGGGTGATGGAGTGAATAATACATGTGCACTACTTTTTTTCCTTATGACTTTTTTTTTTTTTTTGCTGACCTTACATAACACAATGTTTATATTGATTTTGTATTTTCAACTATTTTCTCACTTACTAAAGACTTTTTCTTACAGTTTTCCACACTAGCATAACAATTTAACTTTTAGAAGATGAAATATAATAATAATGACACTTATTGAATGTTTACTGTGCACCAGGGAGTGTTTTGTCCTTGTTATACAAATTTATTCAGTTCTCTTGAATAACATGCATTTGGTAGTATAACCCTCAGATGAGAAAACTGAGGCAGAGGAAGGCTAAGTTCCCCAAGAATACCCAGCTAATAAGTGAATTACAGAAGGATGTGAATTTAAGTAGAATAAATTTAGGGCATTGTCTGGCAAACTTTTTTTATGGTCAAGGATCAGATATTAAGTATTTTTGGCTTTGAGGGCCATCTGATCTCTATTGCCACTACTCAGCTCTGTGGTTATAGCACAAAAACAGCCGTAGATAATATGTAAATGAATGGATATGGCTGTGTTCCGGTAATACCTTATGGTCACTGAAATTTGAATTTTATAGAATTGTCACATGTCACAAACTATTTTATTTTGATTTTTAAAAAATGATTTACAAACTATAATAAACATTTTGGCCCACTGTCTGTAGATTGCCAGCTTCTGTTCTAGAGGGTGAGATCTTAGCCACTGTGTTCCTACTTACTTGCACATATCAAAAAGTGAAAAACGCAAAGTGTGTCTAATACTAATAGTGTCACCTAGTAAGGATAACTCCTTCAAAGATACTATTTATTAGAACTAAATTATTTTGGTTTGGAAGTTAAGTTTATCAGTTGAATTCTTAAAGTTCTCCTGAGTGTTTGCATTTTTTTCACCCTGAATTGTGAGCATAACCCTCTTCAGGCTGAGCCCATATAGTAAAAGTAAGGCCAATTCGTAATTACTAGATTGGCTTCACTAAAGTGCAAACAATGGAGTAAATCAGAGGGAGAAAACATAATGTTAGGTTCTAAGTCATGCTGTTTTACTGTCTCCATTTATAAATTAACTGGTTCATCTTCAGAACAGCATTTTGCTCTGTTTTGTGTGGATAGATTCTAATTCACAGCACCAGCATCCAGCATGGTTTCTTTATTATGGAAAATAAATTCCCAATAAGCCTCCCAGCAGCATGATGAAATTTTAAAATAGCATTGGCATTGTGGCCACATCATTTTAATTGTCCACCCTGCCAGCCTAGTTTATCTTCATGACAACCACCTCATTCATTATCACCTATTACCAGTCCAGAAGGCTCTCAGTACACCATCTCCAAGGCAGTTCCAAACAATAAAGCCAGTTGCACATCTAGAAATGTCATGTTGACACATAATTTGACCAGGGCTCCCAAGCTGTTGCATAGGCACCAAGAACTTTCATTCGTCAGTGACTGACTCCAAGATTCTACTTGAGAAGTGGAAGGCTAGGGTCTGGAGAGCTTGTGGAGCAAGAAGGGAAGTAGTCAACATTGCTGTGGAGACAAGTTTCTCAACCTTATAAAACTCTACACTGTCTCCACACCAGCTGATGTTAGAATGGCATTGACTAACATTGTCAAGAAGGATGGAGAGATTATCCTGAGAAAATGAAGAAATATAAGAGATTTCAAATAAAAAGGTTTTAGATTATTGCATGGTGATAGGTTAGTCAGACAACCTGAACAGATCTTTGCCATAATAAACATTGTGGTTGCAAATTCTAGATTCACTTGTATTATAACCCTTAATCACTGTCATAATCATGCATGTTTTTTCACATATGATCATTTTTGGCCTTTAATGTGTAACTCACTCAAGCAGAATAGATATTACTCTCTTTCTTCATAGCTGGGGGAAGCAAGGCACAGACAGGATTCACTGATCACCTCAAGTGATTAGGAGAGCAGGTTAGTGCTGTGACTGGAATGTTGCTCCAAACTCCTAGCTATTACTCCTTCTGCTATGGTATACCGTATATAATTCTTAGGAATGGTGAAATACTGCTGAAGCAACCAGCTATTTATACAGGGGAAGGAAACAAAATACAAATTTTTTAACGCATTAATAAAACCAAATTTTTAGAAGTCTGCCGAGGGCCTTGATTTAGGAGACATGGATTCAAATCACCAAGTTCATAGATTACTAGGAACATAAACCCGAGCTTGTCAGTTAAAATCTTGAAGTCTTACTTTCCTCTTTTGTGAAATGTGAATAATAATATGCTACACAAGTTCTTGTGAGAACAGAATGAGACAAAGCCATCAGGAAGCATCTAGTACCTGGCTTAGCACTTGATTAACACCAGTTCTTTTCCTCCTTGAAATTGTGCATTATCTGAAGCCAGATACACATGGGTAAAAACATTAGAGATATTTTCAATTGTCTGTGCAATCTCTAAAGAACTTTAATTTGAAAAAACTTTTGCAGATGTCACTATAATTTAAACTTTCTCTTTTATTTACTTATTTACTGAGACCTGTTGTCCAGGCTGAAGTGCAGTGCTATGATCATAGCTCATTACAGCGCTTTTTTATTTTAATATTTCCTCTTACCCCTAGTGATTTGAAATTAGCAAATAAACAATAACAACAACAGCAAAAACTCCCAACCCCAGGATTATTTAGAAGTGGGAGATCATTAAAAGCTGATTTGTCCATACCTATGTCCTGAGTGGTATTGCCTAGGTTTTTTCTAGGGTTTTTATGGTTTTAGGTTTTACATTTAAGTCTTTAATCCATCTTGAGTTAATTTTTGTATAAAGTGTAAGGAAGGGATTCAGTTTCTGTTTTCTGCATATGGCTAAACAGTTTTCCCAGCATGATCAAAGTCTTCATGACTAAAACCCTAAAAGCAATTGCAACAAAAACCAAAATTGACAAATGGGATCTAATTAAACTAAAGAGCTTTGGCACAGCAAGACAAACTATCATCAGAGTGAACAGGTAACCTACAGAATGAGAGAAAATTTTTGCAATCTATCCATCTGACCAAGGTCTAATATCCAGAATCTACAAGGAACTTAAACAAATGTACAAGAAGAAAAAAAAAAAACATCAAAAAGTGGGTGAGGGATATGAACAGACATTTCTCAAAAGAAGACATTTATGTGGCCAAACAAACATACGCAAAAAAAGCTTATCGTCACTGGTCATTAGAGAAATGTAAATAAAAACCACAATGAGATACCATCTCATGTCAGTTAGAATGGCAATCATTAAAAAGTCAGGAAACAACAGATGTTGGTGAGGATGTGGAGAAATAGGAGCTCTTTTACACTTTTGGTGGGAGTGTAAATTAGCGCATCCATTGTGGAAGAATGTGGCAATTCCTCAAGGATCTAGAACCAGAAACACTGTTTGACCCAGCAATCTTATTATTGGGTATATATACAAAAGATTATAAGTCATTCTACTATAAAGATGGATGCACATGTATGTTTATTGCAGCACTATTTTCAATAGCAAAGATGGAACAAACCCAAATGCCCATTAGTGATAGACTGGATAAAGAAAACGTGGCAGATGTACGCCATGGAATACTATGCAGTCATAAAAAAGAATGAGTTCATGTCCTTTGCAGGGACATGGATGAAGCTGGAAACCATCATTGTCAGCAAACTAACACAGGAACAGAAGACCAAACACCACATGTTCTCACTTATAAGTGGGAGTTGAACAATAGGAACACATGGACACAGGGAGGGGAACATTACATACAGGGGCCTGTCAGGGAGTCAGGGGAAAGGAGAGGGAGAGCATTAGGACAAATACCTAATGCATGTAGGGCTTAAAATCTAGATGATGGGTTGATAGGTGCAGCAAACCACCATGGCACATGTACACTTATGTTAACAAACAGGCATGTTCTGCACATGTATCCCAGAACTTAAAGTAAAAAATTAGTAATAATAATAAAAGAAATCTAGGTGGGTGGATCATAGAGTCAAGAGATCGAGACCATCCTGGTCAACATGATGAAACCCTGTCTCTACTAAAAATACAAAAATTAGCTGGTGGTGGCATGTGCCTGTAGTTCCAGCTGCTTGGGAGGCTGAGGCAGGAGAATCGCTTGAACCCGGGAGGCGGAGGTTGCAGTGAGCCGAGATCACGCCACTGCACTCTAGCCTGGCGACAGAGCAAGACTCAGTCTCAAAAAAAAAAAAAAAAAGAGCTGATTTGCAAATTTTTAAGTTACATTTTTTAACTGTGGTAATACATGCATAACATAAAATTTACTGTCTTGTTACTAAGTTTACAGTTCCACGGCATTAAGTACATTCATATTGATGTGCCACAATCACCACTATTTGTCTCCATTTCATCATTCCAAACTGAAATTATGTGCCCATTAAACAATTATTCCTCATTCCCCCTCCCCCAGTCCCTGACAATCACCATTCTGTTTTTTGTCTCTATGAATTTGACTGTTCTGGGTACTTCATATGAATTACTTTGCATATTTAACTCTCCACTCTCGAAGGGATCTGGAAACTTCTATTTTTGCTGCAGTATTGTGTAAGTTCAGTCTAATGTTATTTGATTAAATTTAATCTCAGAGGAGACTCCAACACTTAAAGTTACATCTTTATTTAATCAAAAACTAATCTTGCAATAGAAAGTGACATTTGAACTGAAAAGATTTACAAAGTAGTTAAAAATTATCCATGAGCAAACACCTCATCAATAATAATTATTCCCAGGACAGAATATGTACATACATGAGCACATTAGCTGGGTGTGTAAAAGAAAAAAGTTAATGCTGCATTAATCATCCAAATGAAGTAATACTATATCACTTTTATGTCATCCAACAGCTTGTATTTGAACTTATTAAAACCAGACTATAAAGTTTAAATTATTAAACAGAATTACGTTGCCATTTTACACTTAAATCTCTTCTTTACATTTTGCTGTAAACAAACACATTTTAAATGTTTGTTTATTTAGCATGCATCAAAGTTTCTAGAGGCCTTTTAAAACTGCTCTCAAAATTAAAACCAGTAATAATTACTAAATGATGCTTACCTGGCCAATAAATTCCACCTTAGAAACTCATCTATCTGCATTTCAAGTAATACTGGGTTGACATACATTATCTAAATTTTATGGTGAGGAGAGATTACTTTCACTTTACAGAGGAGGACATGAAGATCCAGACATGTTGAATGACTTGCCCAAGTCATACATGTCCAGTTTGGGACTCAAATTCAAGTCTGGCTCAAAGTCCTGGACCTGCTACTCTCAAGGCTCCTGCGCTGCACAATTCCAGGGTCATCACTTTCTCTACACACCTGCCCCCTTTCTCTTTTCCATGTCATCATTTCTTTATGGCACCACTTCTTTCAGGTTACAGTATAGTGGTTTACCAATGTGTCTACCATATTCTACCAGTCTTTCATCTCTCTGGAGTCTGAGGTATTCTCAGTTATGTCAGTGTTTTCCACAGGACCTCACATGTCACTCACAAAGTGCTTTTGGAAGTGGGGCAGGGATGTTGCAGTTGCAGAGTATGTCATGTGAGGCCAAAATGTTAAGCAAAAAATGGTGCCAAAATGTTAAGCAAAAAATGTGAAAATTTTAGTCAATTATCTGGATGCTTTTCTCATAAACTTCTATTTCGCAGTAGACACATGGATGCATCTTTCATCTTTGAACAGTAAGATTAATGATGTGTGGCAGCATCTTTACTGTTATCAAAGTTGTCTTCATTGCTATGTAGACTAGGATGTCTTCATGATGTCCAATTAAATTATTTAAGGATGCCTATTGAACAATTTCAGGGAGATGACTTGAAGTTGACTTGGGACAAATTCCATTGTCTCCTTAGTAATGGAGTTGATGCCCCTTTATGGACTCATCCTGATGTAATTGCTGATTTCTATAATTTAGCAATAAGAGATAGCCTATGAAGCAGGTTATCAATAGTGTGCCCAAGTGGCAAAGTCATTATGAATTTAAGTTATAAATTAATTAAATCCTGGACATTTCAAGGTACTTAGGTGTAAAAATTGTTTTATATTTAGGACTCACTTGAATATATATATTGATATATATATCTCATATATATATGAAACTCTGAGAGTCTACATATTCTTAGAAGCCAAGAGCAAACTAAACCTACTGAAGAGCTCCTCCACATATATATATATATATATTCAAGAGAGTCCTAAATATAAATATATATATTTCATATATATGCAATATATATATCATATGTAATATGATATAACTGAATACTATATATACATAGCATATATAACTGAATACTAACTGAATATTATATCTAGTATTCAGTTATATCATACAACTGAAGTTTCAGATTCATCTTTCCTGCAGAATGCAAAGCAATGTGAGGGCATCAGCATAATGTGTTGCATAGATGGCCCATCTGCCAAGTATTTCTCGTTTTGTCACCTCAAGAACAGAAAATTCACTGGAGATTAATTGAAAATCTATATGTCTTGTATCTGCTATATATTATTTGAGCCTATATGTTCATTTAATTAAAATCTCATAAAACCTAAGATTATTCTCTCTCCCTAGACTATGAAAAACATACTATCTGCTGAATTCTATGTCACTATAATTGTATCTCCTCTGCCAATAATAATGCTTTATATTCTTTGGGTTTTAGACAAGCATTAATGTGAACTTTCTCCCCAGATATTTTTACAGCACCATATAACACAATTAACAAGCTAAATTTTATAGCAGTCTTAAAGAAAAGAAGGTAGCAACTGCTAGCCACAAGGGAAAGTGATGTTTCTGGATGAGATCAGATGGAAGACCAGGAGTCAATGTAATGTCTGTGCCTCCAATATCTGCAGATCTCAGTACCAGCTCCAATTAGTATTAACCTGGTGAGAGTACAACCTCCTAAAATTCTAAATGACCTTTGGAGAAGAGAAAGTTGTTAGCAATTCTCTAATCTGCAGAAATGGAATTCTAATTGCTTGAAACCAGTTGGGACTGAGGAACTGAGCATTTCTCTGGAGGTCTTTGATCAGAACTGGATAACTGAGAAGCTACATTTGTTTGGTTCTTTGTATATAACCCTACAAGATGGGTGCCTCGAATGAGCACTGCCCATTAAAAAGTCCTGGTTATGGTGTGCTGAACATGAGGGCTGCAGGTGAGGAGGAGCTCTTGAGTAGGTTCAGTTCACTCTTGGCTTCTAAGAATATGTAGACTCTCAGAGTTTCATCATACATTTTATTCCTGGTTTCATTTACTTTCCTTCTCTTCTCTTCTTTGTACCTCTGTCAAACTTTCATTCTATATGGTCCCTTGAGGTACAGAGTAACATACAGGAGGGAAATGTGCTTATCATGACAAAGGTCAGGTTGAGTATAGAAGGATAAAAGGGAACTATTTTGTTTTTGTTTTGTACTCCAGCCTGAGTCATGCAAATGTCTAACAGAGCCTTCTGAACACAGGCCTCTGAACACACTTCCTTCAGGCAGAAAACTCTCCCAGATAATAGAGGCAGAGCATGAGCATCTGAAAGGAATAAGCCATACGAAGAAATGTCCACTTGACAATCTTAGGACTATCTCAAGAAGGAGAACATATATCAATGCTTACTAAGTATTAGGTACTATATTAAGCCCCTCACGGGCATTACATCATGCATGTCTCACACCAACGTTCTCAAAGGAGGTGTTATTTTTATCCTCATTATACAGATGAAGACACATAATTAGAAAGGTTAAGCTATGCAGCCATGTTTCTCTGAATTTGCTGCCTAAGTTCTTAACCCCTCTGCTATACCAGCTGGTTGTGGGCCCCTTTGACTTTGGTTTTTGTGACCTGGCACTCGTCCCCAGCTTCTCCCACTTAGTGATCTCCCAACACTACTGAAATTCTAGCACAATGTTTTATTTACCATGCTATGTCTACTGCTCAGATCCAGCTTCATGGCGACCAGCTTCTTCAGGGCTGCAGTGGATATCTGGGGGCTTGCAGACCAAGCAGCTCTTCCCCTTCACTTTCCAATGAAAGTGAAGGGAATCTCTTCCTCTCCAATGAGTATAGGCTAGTGGGATGATTAATCAAGCAGTTCTTTTTTTCCTTTAGCTGAAAAGTGAGAAAAAGACCCAACAAGGCACACTAGCCCTCTCTCCTTGGAATTAGCACATAAAGTAGAAAACCTAACATCCAAAAATGATGGAGTCCCAATGACGGTGATTTATCCCTACCATGTAGATTTCAAGAGATCTTTGGGTTTTGCCTGTTTCAAAGACTGGTTCTTCAGTTTTCCACTATGACTCAATATTCATTGTTTAAAGGAAAAGAACCTCAAATGAAATAGGTTCAGCAGTAAAAACCCTGGAAACTTCAGTCATACTATTAGAGTACTTTTTAAGTTTCAACAAGGTAAGCCAAGCCATTCATGTGTGTCTTCTTCTCCTGCAGTGTTCATATTGAGACTGAGCAAGGTAAGCTAGAAAAATGCTTTTTCACTAATCATTTCTCTCTGGAGAATGGGCAAACTGAAGGTCAAACACAAAGGAAAGGCATTCAAGAGGCCAAGATATAAGATATGAGAAAAATCACAATGGAGAGAAAATGAAGTTCTAGAGAAAGAATCAAAGATGAGAAATCCATATTGAGATGCATGTGTCTTCCATAAAACAGCTTCTCTGGTACAGTCATCACTGATATGTATGCCCTGTTCAGTGACATTACTAATGCTGTGCTGTGTGACACTTATAATCTTGTGCAAGTTGACTGGCCTAATCCATCAGAAATGACACATCAAAAATGGACCCACCAGCTTGAGTAATTGAAAAAGAAGCAGCTCTTTGAAATTTCATTTTTAAATGAGCTTTGAGAGTGTTAATAAACTTGATTACCAACATTGAAATAAAATTTCTTTTTAAACTATTGCTCTTTTCTGTCTGCATTGAAAGCCTGGTACTCAGCAAACCAAACATTCAGAGTCAGTAATAAAGTCCCAGACAGACTGGTTGCTTCTGTGTTCAGTCTCATTGAATTCATATGCCTTAGATCACACTCTTCCAAGAAATTATCTTAATTTCATATTTTGAAATTTTGATATTTAACACATTCATCTAGCTCTTTTCTTCTCCCAACCACTCCCTTTTTGGAGAAGAGAGTTATCAGGATAGGCATGAAGCTGTTCTTCCCAAACAATGTTTCCTTCCTTTAAGTCCATTGTGCAACACCTGTAACAGTTACACTCCTTTCAATGTCCTCCTTGACTTTTTGCTAAAATGCAGTTGACTGCTGTCTATCCTCTGTTTGAGCTGCAAAGTCAACATGGGTATAATGGTTTGCCTGCATTTTGTCTCCTCAAGCCTAGCTCAACTGAGATCGCTGCAGGTATAGTTTTGTACAACTCTGGGACCATTCTAGGGCAAGGCAGACAGTACATGGAAGTAGAAGGAAGCTGGCTTTAATTTTGGCTGCATAGCCACTGATGGGAGCTCTGGACATGTGCAAGCATATCGTGCCATGGCGTTTTCTTGACCCAGCCACGTGAGCTCATCATGACTAGCTGCTCCTCTGCCTCAGTGCTGTATATATTTTTAAGTTGGATATCTAAGTTTCTGCTATAACCACAAAGCTGTCCTCACAGCCTCAGCCCACTTGGCTGAGATCTAGCCTTCTGTCTAGTCTCCCTTTTCAGGGATGACTTTTTAAAATCCCTAGTCACCAGATTTGGAACAGGACTGGCTTTTCTCTGAATAGCTCAGTCTACTCACAGTCTTTGCACCCTCTGGTGCCTGATTTCAAGGCTCATGCCTTGTCTGCACCTATCAGGTTGTGCCCCGCCAACTGAACTGGACCTTTTAATGCTGATAGCAGACCCCTCAGATTGACCAAAACTGGATGCTGACCCTCAGAGGGCAGTTCCATGTTCTAGTCCAATATATTAGACCCAGACTCATCAACGTGCAGTTTCTCCCCACATTTTCCCACAACACAAATATTTTAAACAATTTTAGCACACCTGTATTAGTCCATTTTCATGTTGCTGATAAAGACATTCCCAAGACTGGGAAGAAAAAGAGGTTTGATTGAACTTACAGTTCCACGTGGTTGGGGAGGCCTCAGAATCATAGCTGGAAGTGAAAGACACTGCTTTCGTGGGAGTGGCAAGAGAAAATGAGAGAGAAACAAAAATAGAAACCCCTTATAAACCCATCAGATCTTTTGAGACTTACTCACTATCACAAGAATAGCACGGGAAAGACTGGCCCCCATGATTCAGTTACCTCCCCCAGGTCCCTCCCACAACACCTGGTAATTCTGGGGATACAATTCAAGTTGAGATTTGGGTGGGGACACAGCCAAACCATACCATTCCGCTCCGGCCCCTCCAAATCTCATATTGTCACATTTCAAAACCAAGCATGCCTTCCCAACAGTCCCCCAAGTCTTAACTCATTTCAGCATTAATCCCAAAAGTCCATAGTCCAAAGTCTCATCTGAGAAAAGGCAAGTCCCTTCCACCTATGAGCCTGTAAAATCAAAATCAAGCTCGTTATTTCCTAGATACAATGGGGGTGCAGGTATTGGGTAAATACATCTGTTCCCAATGGGAGAAACTGGCCAAAACAAAAGAGCTACAGGGCCCACACCAGTCCAAAACCCAGTGGGGCAGTCAAATTTTAAACTCCAAAATTATCTCCTTTGACTACAGGTCTCACATCCAGGTCACACTGATGCACGAGGTGGGTTCCCATGGTCTTCGGCAGCTCCGTCCCTGTGGCTTTGCAGGGTACAGCTTCCCTCCTGGCTGCTTTCACAGGTTGGCATTGCATGTCTGTGGCTTTTCCAGGTACACAGTGTGAGCTGTCAGTGGATCTACCATTCTGGGGTCTGGAGGATGGTGGCCGCCCTCTTCTCACAGCTCCACTAGGCAGTGCCCCAATAGGGATTCTGTGTGGGGGCTGTGACCCCACATTTCCCTTCTGCACTGCCCTAGCAGATGTTCTCCATGAGGACCCCGCTCCTGCAGCAAAGTTTTGCCTGGGCATCCAGGCATTTCCATACATCTTCTGAAATCTAGGTGGAGGTTCCCAAACCTCAATTCTTGACTTCTGTGCTCTCTCAGGCTCAACATCCCATGGAAACTGCCAAGGTTTGGGATGTCCACCCTCTAAAGTCACAGCCTGAGCTGTACGTTGGCCCCTTTCAGCCATAGCTGGAGCTGCTGCAACACAGGGCACCAAGTCCCTAGGCTGCACACAGCACAGAGACTCAGGGCCCAGCCCATGAAACCACTTTTTCCTCCTGGGTCTTTGGAACTTTGATGGGAGGGGCTGCTGTGAAGGTCTCTGACATGACCTGGAGACATTTTCCCCATGGTTTTGGAAATTAACATTAGGCTCCTTGCTACTTATGCAAATTTCTGCAACTGGCTTGAATTTCTCCCCAGAAAATGAATTTTCCTTTTCTATCACACAGGCTGCAAATTTTCCAAACTTTTATGTTCTGCTTCCCTTATAAAACTGAATGCCTTTAACAGCGCCCACGTCACCTCTTGAATGCTTTGTTGCTTAGACATTTTTTTCCACCAGATACCCTAAATCATCTCTTTCAAGTTCAAAGTTCCACAAATCTCTAGGGCAGGCACAAAATGCTACCAATCTCTTTGCTAAACACAAGAGTCACCTTTGCTCCAGTTCCCAACAAGTTCCTCATCTCCATCTGAGACCACCTCAGCATGGACCTTATTCTTCATATCACTATCAGCATTTTTGTCAAAGCCATTCAACAAGTCTCTAGGAAGTTCCAAACTTTCCCACATTTTCCTGTCTTCTTCTGAGACCTCCAAACTGTTCCAACCACTGCCTGTTACCCAGTTCCAAAGTCACTTCCACATTTTCAGATATTTTTTCAGCAATGCCCCACTCCACTGGTACCAATTTACTGCATTAGTCCGTTTTCATGCTGCTGATAGAGACATACCACGGACTGGTAAGAAAAAGAGGTTTAGTTGGATTTACAGGTCCACATGGTTGGGGAGGCCTCAGAATCATGATTGGCAGTGGCAAGAGAAAATGAAGGAGAAACAAAAGCAGGAACCCCTTATAAACCCATCAGATCTAGTGAGACTTATTCACTAACACGAGAATAGCATGGGAAAGACCAGCCCCCATGATTCAATTACTTCCCCCTGGATCCATCCCACAACACGTGGAAATTTTGGGAGATACATTTCAAGTTGAGATTTGGGTGGGGACACAGTCAAACCCTATCAATACCGTATAGCCAAGTCCCACCCTGAGTTATGCTGGGCTTTTGTGCATCAGATCATGGAGAGAGAATCATGCATTTCAGAAAAAAGGTGTGGCAGAAAAGTTGTTCAGAGTATCTGTACAGAAAATTACAAATTACAATGATCAAAAGCACCCTAAAAACAGAAAAGCACAAATCTTAAAAAATAAGTGTTATAAATTACGTTTTACAGGTGAGAAAAATGAGGCTCTCTGGAGTTACACAGCTGTTACTCAAATATACTTATGCGTTGAGGATTTGAACAAAGGGTCTCTGATTCCAAATCTCCAAATTCTTGTGCGCTATGTTGTCTCTTTGTGAAGTGGTATTGGTATAGGAGTTAAGAAGCAATCACTTAGGTAGATAGCAAGAGTATGGGAGTTCTCAGTGAGGCTTTTTTTTTTAATGAAAAGCAGCCCCAAATAATTTTCTAACAAAGAAAAGCCTGTAGAGTCGACCTGCAGACATACATAAGCAAGCCAGGAGCTTGCACGAATGATTGCCACCAGGAACTAGAGACTAGACATCTTCAAGATGGTGGCTCCATCTTCCTTTCTGTGTCAGCCACTTGTACAGTAAGGAGCAGACAAGATGGTGCAGGCCAAAGAGAGAGTTCATTTGCATAGGGAGGGTTGACTAACCTTCTCCACACACTATGTAAACGTCACACTTGATCAATCGGTGGACCCTATGTAAATCAGACACCACCATCTCAAGCTGGACTATAAAATCCGGCGCATCCACGGCCAGCCGGTCTTTGCACTCCGACGACCCCTCTATAGACAGAGAGTCGTTTTTCTTTCTCTTTTCTTCTGCCTATTAAACCTCTGCTCCTAAATTCCTCGCGTGTGTCTGTGTTCTAAATTTTCCTAGTGCCAGACTATGAACCGCAGTTATATGCTCCAGACAGCATAGCCGCTTCAGCATCTTAGGCTGCAGCATTCTGTGTTACTTCCATCTTTCAGACATGCCACATGATCCAGAATTATCCTGCTACCAGTCTCAACATTTTCATTCAAATAACCATCACTTTATAAAATAAGGAAGAAACATTAGTGCTCCTGCAGTTAAACCCTCTCATTTTACTGATGAAAACAACAACAACAACAAACTGAATCTCTAAGAGGTAGAGTGATTTGTCCATGAAAATGATCTAATTCATAGCAGTATCAGAACTGGAGCCTATTTCCTGATTTCTAGTTCAGGGCTTTTTCTATTGGTCCCAATATTTCTCTGTCAAATTATAAGGATTACTTAGGAAAATTTTGTCACATAAGTTAATGTGATATATAAACCAAAAGAGAACTGCTGATGATTTCTGTTTGACAGACACTCACAGGAATATCTGCAGTTGAGACAAGATTTAGGAAAGACTGACAGGAACCACTGGACTCAGAACTTTATCTTTTTCTCATCCTTCATTCCACTTAAACAATAGTAAAAAAAAATTTTGAATACATAAATCCATGAGGGCAAATAAAACAAAAGAGGAAACAATAGTGGACTTGAGATTTTAATAAGAGTTTAGAAGATGGAAAGCAGACAGCTGGAAGAACTGCAAAAATTTAGTACTTTGAGAATGGGATCCCCACGACAAGCACACTCTTTCATCAGAAAGCATCATATGATTCTGGAATAGAGGCACCAGGAACCATAGAGCAATAGAGTAAGGGGTGAACTGAATCGAGACATTCGGTTAAAAGGCTCTAGGGGTAGTCAGGCCCCCAGCTCCCCACCTCTAATCTATGAAACCAGGTGAATGCCATCTCCCCAGCAGGGGATTGATGGGCTTATTTATACTCTGGGGAAATCTGACCAGAGCTCTTTTTAACTCAGAGAACAGGTGGGTATAAGGACCCAGGCTGAAAACAGAGGAATTAGTTAAAAGTCTGAATGTTGAAAAGTGAAATCCCAAGCTCACTTCCCTTGACAGCCTTCCAGAATATCTGTGAAAAGCTTCCACCTCACCAATTCTCTCAGGCAGAGGCAGATTGTTTTCTGGAAAAGCTGGGGAGTTTCAGGGACAAGACTTACAGATACGAACATGTTGGGGTCCCTCAAGGAAGAATCAGCTTTCCATCAGACCTCTCAATGAAGTCTGCTGTTTGGCAAGTCCCATTTCTGCACCCAGAGTTTTAAATCTGTATTTAAATGCTTCACTTTTAAATAAGAACAGCCAAGTGGGAACAGGTTTTACTGGAAGTATGCCACATGGAAGACAGAAGAAAACAAATAGAAAAACAAATAACCTGACTCGCAAAATATATATGGAAGACTAAGGACAGATATCTCTATGAAAAGCTTCAACAAGCAAATATGCAAAGATAAAGCATTGTGTTTTGGAGCTCAGCCTCGTGGGAGAGTCAAGTACATGATATGGATTGGCAATCTGTAGAACACACATGTGAAAATGGCCTGCAAATGAAGGAATGTTCAATTTTAATAGTGATTGGGAAATGTTATTGAAGACACTAAAAATGCTTCTTAAGGCTGAGATGGGAGGAATTGTTTGAGTCCAGGAGTTCAAGATTGCAGTGAGCACTTAAACCCCTGCCACTGCACTCCATCCAGGGCAACAGAGTGAGACCCCATCTCTTACATCAAAAACAAAATAAACTTCTTAACTGATGCATTTAAAAAAGATTTAGACTGGCAAAAATGTAATAAGATTGATAATCTCCAATATTGGCAGGGGTGTGAGGAATTGCGATCCGAAATACACAAGGATATAAATATAAGGGTGCTCATGGATAATTAGCTTATTGTCATGGGGAAAATTTGGAAAAAAACTTAATATTCATTGATAGGGGAAATAAGGTAAATTAATTTTGTATAACATTATATAGCTGTTAAAAGAATAAAAACGATATGTATGATTCATGGAGGAATGTCCACAATACATTACTGAATTAAAAAATTATGTCAAAAAACTGTATGTATAGCATTATGACTTTTTTTTCAAAAGCAAAAACACTATTAAACAGTTTATATTTAAACACACACACACACGTTGCACACAGAGAGAAAAATGACTGCAGAATTAAGCAACAGATTATTGATAGCAGGATGCGAATGGTGCTCATGGGAAAGGCATTTGCTTTTCATTTTGTCCTCAAGCATTTTTTAACTTATTTTTTACAAGCATGTATTAATCATTTACTTTTAAACAATTCTTTTAAGTTTAATCCATATGAACAACTATCAAATAGTGTTAGTGCAGAGGTTAGAACAGTGCCTAGCTCAAAATAGCAATCAATAGTTACCATCTGAACAAATGATTTCTAAAAATCATTACTGTTTGTGAATAATTCAAACTTCTGCTCAAAAAGCCACTGTTTTTGAACCTTTTACTAAGACATTTTCTTATGAAAATTGCAAGCTTAATCTGGTTTTCTTGTGGCTTGTAAAAGCAATTTAATTCAGAGTTTGGTCATACACACTTATCTGTGTTAGCAGTATCTTTAAAACCAAGAGACTAATACGAGTGTGATAGCAAAAAAACTTTAATTACTGCAGAACCAGTGGCAGGAGAAGGAAACTGTCAGTTTTCACACCTCAGTGAAGGCTGTGCAAGGGTCTTGCAGGTTCAGATGTACGTGGTCAAGTGATAAATGGCAGGCTCTGGTTTCAATTGTGGTCTGAGCTCAGCATGGGGGCAGGAAACAAACTGCCTTTAGCACTTGTCTGACACCATCCCTGGCAGGAAACAACCCCAGAAGGAGCTATGCACAGTCAATGATTTTCCTTTTCATCCCTGTCTATCCTACAGCAGCTGGAATAGCTGCTCTAGGAGGTTGTAATTGATAGCTTTGATTTACCGAAGAAAAATAACTCTGGGCAGTTATCTGGTCCAGGGACAAGCCCTTCTGAATGTGAAAACGGTGCCCTCTCAGTAACAAGAGACTGTTACATAGATCTTTAAATTGTCATTTCTGCTGTGAACCAACCTCTACCAAGTATGGGCTTCCCTCTGTGTATTCCTGTCCCTGACTTAGTCCCAGAACACTTTGGAAACTTACCGGGTCTGCATATCAGCTTAATATTGCCCACCACATGCACTCTCTTTCTTTGACACCCTTACGGACTGTGATTCCATTTGTGTTGTATGATTTTGCAATTGCGATTTGTTGTTTTGTATTGTTTTCAAGTTGTGTCAAGCATGCACATGTAGTTTCCCACCTTAGAGACAATTTGTCAGAGGAAAGAAAGAAACTATTAATGACAAGCAAAATATTTCCTTTCCAAAACTCTTTTCACTGAATAACTCTGCCACTTCTCAGGAGTGTGAGTTTTGTTTTCATTTGTGTTTGTGAAGTAGAGAAAATATATTTGAAGGCATAGGCAAAGGAACTTGCTACAACCTTCAATTTTTTGAAAATCAGGTAATGTACATTAAATTTCTTAACATTTTGCATTCTTTCCTATTATCTGTGTCTTTATTTGAATAAAAAATTAATAATTAAAATTATTTAATGTAGAACTAAATAAGTCCTCCAGAAAGAGGGAGATTTCTCTTTTGTGGCTTCTGATTTTATGCCCAGGCAGTATTGAGATAGCCAGGTGGGAGGGGGTCCTCAGAGAAACTCCAGGCAGCCTGTCCACTGAGGTGGAGCCTTGGGAAGTTTATGATGTTTGTAGCAGGGAGGAGTCTGGCTCTTTCTCCTCCTGTGTGGAAACTGGGATTCTAACAACGGGCATGAAGTGCTCTAGAAGGGACTCTGACCTAGCAAGAGTCCCTGTTTCCCCCCTTTTCTTCCTCTTCACCCAATAAAACCCTGTCTCACTCACCATTCAAATTGTCTGCGAGCCTGAATTTTCATGGCCGTGGGACAAAGAACCCCATCTTTAGTTGAATTAAGGAAAAGTCCTGCAGTAGTGTGGTGTAGGATGTGCACAATCCTGGAGATCTGGAGAAGCCAACAACATCCCTAATAGGAAAGCACTAACATGTTCATTTCAGTAACAAACAGAACCCCAGGAGTATTTCTCAAGTTCATGGACTAACACCTAACTCCAGATACAGTCATTTCCATAAGACCATGCTATAGAAATTCTCTTCTATTAATTTTATTTCTTCTCTTTCATCTCACTTAGCTTTACACTAAATAGTGTTTTTTTACATTAAGTATAACATGCATTTAAAAATTATTAAATGATAAGTTCTCTGATAACTTGTTTAATTTTTAGGAGCAGAAATAGGGTTGGGGTAAAGCAAAGGCTTCATCAAAATACCTATACAAAATTTTAGGAAGTGTGTAGTTACAGACACCATAGTGGCTGCATTCTTTCTCATTGACATTTTTGGCAGAGTGACTGAGTGGCAAATCACCAGATCCAAGTTCTAACTTGTGATGCCACCAAATAATTTCCTGTGCATGGGGGAGTCATAAACTCTCTTATACCTTTCTATCACGCATATTATCGATGAAATGAGGGCTGAAATCGGTGATCTTTGAGGTCTCCACACTGTTGTTTTACTCCAGTGGAAGATTCAACTGAGGTTGGAGAAAATTCGCACCCCCTAGTCTGGCCTTTTCATAATGTTGCTTGGGCTGATTCAAGGGACAGTGCACTTTTTTTCAGCTAATGTTTTTACTTCACAGTAACACCATGATATATGTTCCATATTTTATTTTCTTCTTTCAGTTTGTCTTGATGTCTACTGCTCTACTATAACTGTTTAAATAGAGAACAAGATTAGTTCATCTTTCATGAAGCTTCCAAATGCTGGCAGGCCCATGTCCACTCTTTGGCTCTAGCTTCCTTTGACTGTCAGCTGCTCTGGCCATGCAGCAATCTTCATTCCCAGCTGCAGCAAGAGATGCAGTAGAGTGCTGGCCTGGCTCAGATGCAACCTACAGTGTTATTTTTATAATCTGAAAGTTCTAGGCAAAGAAAGCAACTCTTCTTCCATCAGCTACTAGCTACCCCCTACTGTCCAAGAACCTATGGTTCTTCAATGACTCAGAAGGCAGCAAAGTTTAATCTCTTGACCTTGCTATTCAGCTTCCTTCACTGTAGGGAAGGTGATTACAAAGGATCAACCATTTAATTAGCTTCTGGGGCCTACATTTTGCAGTTTTACATTTCTCTTTCTCCTCATTGAATATTTTATTTAGTACTCTTTGGGAGAGCAAAACCGAGCCACTGCCAGCATTTCCTGGTGAATGATACAGAATTGGCTTTCAAGACTTGCTTATTTATTTTACAAGAAGGAAGTAAAAACTAATTGGAGTTTATCTGTTTTTACAAATGCAGAAAATTTCTGGGAAGCATTATTAAGCTATCCAATTCTATGTATTTTAGGTTTGGGTGCAAACTATTGAATTGTAATAATTAATTAGGCTCAGGAACAGTGATCTTTGGTCACGATTTCTAAATCCTTTAGCTAAACTCTGTTAATCAATATTCACTTAAAAGTGTGGTGTGCGCCTCAACCCCATCCTTTCCCTTTCCCTAGCAATGTCCAGTTATTTCAGGTGGAGGCAACTTTGTTTTTCTAAATATCTTTAATATAAGTTTACTTATAAATTCATCAAATACTTATTTTGATGGAAAGATATTTTAACATGTTATCAAAAAAGATCAATCATATATAAATAAGAATATGAAAAGATGTTTAACATGACTAGTCTTTAGGGAAATGCAAACTAAAACCATAATAAGGTACTACTGTATACCTATTAGAATAACTTTAAAAAATGACAATCTCAAGTACACGAAAGGATGCAGAGTAACTTAAACTCTAATACATTGCTTTTGGAAAACAGTTTCCAGTATGTTATTAACTTAATCATTTCCTATAATGTGACCCAGTGCCAAATACAGTTAGGTGTTTGCCCAAATGAAATAAAAATTATGTTGGCACAAACATATGGATGATTTATTTTCCATCAAACGAGAAACAAGTCTGATATCTTTCAACTGGGGCCTCGATAAATGCTGGTATATTTGTACCACGGAATACTACTAAGGAAAAAACAGAAATGTACCACAGTACTGATACAACCACAATAAGAATGAACTTCAAACATACTACGATAAATGAAAGAAGTCAGGCTCGAAAGGTTACATACTGTGCGTATGTGGTTACCAGGGGCTGGAGTTGTGAGATTGACTACTACAGGGCAACATGAAGAAATTTAGGGAGTGATGGAATTGTTCTATGTCTTGATTGTGGTAGTGATTACATTATGATACACAATGTTCAAAATTCACATACAAGGTGAAATTTATTGTATGTAAATGACTCCTTAACAATATAAACAAAAATAATTGAATAACTGCTATGTGCTGTTGTTCCAGAAGTGAAAAGACAGGCCAGGTTCTTGCTTCCTATGATCTTATATTCTTGTTCTGTGTTCACTCTTATGCGTCCAACGTCAGCACTAAAGTCCATGTTCTTTTCGTCTCTTGCCTGCTCTAACCTTCTATATTTATCACCTTGTCTCCCAACTCTCCTCTTCTCCAATCCATTTTCAATAATGCTACCAAATGAATCTTTTTATGATGTCAATTTGATTATGCATCTTCCATGTGGCAGTGGATAGTTTCTATGATTTGTAGCCTTTTAGCTTCTTTAGAATATTTTCTATGCTTGAAATTTCTCACATCATGGGTTCCTACATAGAAGCTAGAAATTCACTTTCCAGTCTCCCTTGCAGCTATGGTGCTGGCATATGACCTGGACCAATCAGAAGAATATGAGCATGACTTTGATTTGGAGAAAAGCAGTGGGAGGAAGGAGGTGCTGTGTGAAATTCATTTCTGTTGAGGGTGACAGGAATGGCTTTCTTAGAGCACTAGTGGAGGTTTTGCTGACTAGTGCCCAGGGTCTTGATGTGACTGCTAGAGTATGTGCTCAGTGGTCTTTGCTGGAGCTTCTAAGTCTGGACTCACAGTCTCTCCCAGAGTGTCTCTGAACTACTTAATATTCTTTAATAAATTCTTCTTTTTCTCCTTAAGCTAGAGTGGTTACTGTTTTTCACTTACTTTGCCTCTGAATCTCAATGGATACACCTGTGTATAAGCCTTCACAGACTTCCCATCACCTTAGGAAAAAAATCAGTACTTTTAACTATGGCATCTAAGGCCTTCAACATAGGGTTCATATATACTTTCCAGTTTAAACTGTTCTCAATGTGCTCTATGTTTTAGTCACTCTAAACTTGCTGTTTGTCCAACAATTCATTCTCATGTATACCTTCATGACTTCGCAGATTATGTTCCCTTTGTTTAGTATAATTTTTCCTCTTTTCTCATCACTTTGTAACCCTCTCTTCATGTTGTCCTTATTTATTCTTCAATTCCGTTCAAAATATATCTCAAATACCACGAGCTCAAATGCCCTTTGTGAAGCCTTCCTTGATAGCCTTACCGTGGTCCCAGTGCCCAAGGGCTGTTTGCTTCCTCCTGTATCTGAGAACTTCTCGTATTGTATTATGATGTTTTGTTTATTTAGTCATTCATTCAATAATAATTATCGAGCAAATACCATGTGCCAGGCACAGAGCTAAAATCTGAATAAGTAGGAGTTAATTAGGTAAAAATGGAGTAGAGTGTGTTCCCACAGAGATCAGCATGGAAAGCAGGCAGGCAGCTCATGAAGAATGTGAACCTCCAAGTGAGGGCAGGTGTAGTGGCTAGGGCTGGGGAGCAGGTATGCCCCCTTCAGTCTTCTGCAAGACTGGCCTTTGAGGCATGAGCCCAGTTTTACTCATTTTTGTGCCTCTAGTGAAGCCAAATCAGGCATGGAGTTGACATTCAGTGAAGGGTTGTTGAATTAATAAATACATCACCAGATCATGTCTCTCCCTAAAACTTTTATCATACGCCTTGAACCAGAGGAGATAATTTAGGCTTAATTTCCTGTGCATCAAATCATTGTCAGGACATAAGAAATACCTTTAATTAGGAAGCGAAGTCTCCCACTTCCTCATACTAATAATCCAGTGTTACATTGATGTAATAGTGGTAGATCAACTTCAAAAGTGTTTTCTTGGATAATTGTTTGGGTGTCATCGGTTTACTTATCTTTAAAAGCCGATTAACACAGCTAATATGTCCAATCTGCTTTTTCATGTGATTCTGTCATCATAGCAACCTCACAAATCAACTCTCTGATGTGTCTTAACATTATACCTTGGGCAAAAAGAGGCAAAACAATTTTCTGATCATTACACAGAAAATCAGTGTCATAATATGAGCCATTGCTTCCCAGACCTTTCTTTCATGGCCAAGGGTCATCTTTTAATAAAAGTGGTATTAAATGAGGCAAGAGCTGCATGTTTATATCAATCTGTGTGCAGTAGTGTCAATACCTTCTTTAGCCCTATATCCATAGGATACAGAACATCAGCTTCCTGGCGAGTGTGAAACTGGAGGCACCAAGCTTCAGTGACATCCACAGGGCTTGGAATTTAAATGCATGTCATTGCTGCTTTGGATAGTTTTGAAACCCTCTCCTACCATCAGACAGCAATATCTTTCCTTTGATTTGGTACCAAAGTTAAGCTGAATTTTAATCACCTCCTTAACGCTTAATTTCACAGAGAAACAGACTAAGTATTAGGGATATCTTTCTGATGTTTTCAAGGAACCAGAGGCACAGACTTTGCTGTCATCTTCAGTCAAGGACAAATTGTAATTGGCAAGGCTGGCAAATTGCTTCTTCTTATTGGAAACTGCCATTGGCACATTAGATTGAAAATAAGATCCTTCCTGTATGGATGTGATGTGGTTCTTCACCATGCAGTTGTAAGTGAAAAGCTGTTTTTCTAAACTAATGTTTATAGAGGTAATTCAGTTTGTGATACTAAGGGATATAAATTTGGGATATTACTGAGAATGATTCAGCTTTCATTTTTTACTTGAACTCCTGCAGTTGCCCTTTTTTCTTCCTCCTTAAAGGCGTGATGGTACATCCGTCTTGTTAGGAACATCCTAACAAGGGGATAAAAATGAGCAGTCTTCCTTAAGAAGAAAGTAAGAATTGAAAGGAGGAATATGCCATCATCACAAACACTGCCCCCAGATGACAGACATGGGACTTCATATTGACACCATTAATAATGATGGGGCCCTGTGGCTGGCTGCTACACAGCTCTCAACTAGACTTACTTTGATGTGTCCATGAGGCTCATTTTTGAATGTTAAAAGTGGTTGACTCTGTGCTCTGTTTTAGTGGAGACTCAGGGCAATGGGAGTCTCTTTCTTAGTCCGAATACAAGGCACCCAGACTAATTTTTAATTAATAAGCAAGGTATCAACAAGTTTCTGAAACAGAATATAAAATGTTCTTCAGATGCAACCACTATTGTACTCACTCCTAGCTAAATAAATAAATAAATAAATAAATAAATAAATGGCTAACTTTAATAAGAGAGATGGTAAAACTTGAAAATCTATTTTTTATAGTCCTATTGATCCTTTCAGAACTTCTTACTGTCTTTTACATCTGTACCAGAGATAAGTTTTATAAACAGCCATTGTGATACAGCAGAAACAGTAAAATTTGGAAGCAGATGGCTGTGCAAATCAGGTTCTACTGAGATGAGACAAAATTGTGTGGTTAATGGACTTTTGCCACGGCACTTGGTGTTCATCAAAATCTAAGGATAATTTTGTCCTCAAAGGAAATATGAAGAGTTAAAGTCAGCATTCAGATATCTTAATAGTGCCACCCTAAGATCTTGGGTACCAGTTTCTTTAACTATGTCCTCCTAATTAGTGGGCTTTGAAGTCAGCATGCTGGACTTTCCATCAGGGCCTCACCACTTACTGCTATGTAGCTTTTGGCAAGTTATTTGACCTCAATTGCTTTATCTCTAAAATGGGGATAATAGCAGTATGGTATGGTTTGGCTTTGTGTCCCCATCCAAATGTCATCTTGTAGCTCCCATAATTCCCATGTGTTTTGTGGGGGACCCAGTGAGGGATGACTGAATTATGTGGGCGGGTCTTTCCTATACTGTTCTTGTGATAGTGAATGGGTCTCACGAGATCTGATAGTTTTAAAAAACAGGAGTTGCCCTGCACAAGCTCTCTCTTTGCCTGCAGCCATCCATGTAAGACGTGACTTGCTCCTCCTTGCCCTCCACCATGATCGTGAGGCCTCCCCAGCCATGTGGAACTGTAAGTCTGATTAAACCTCTTTCTTTTGTAAATTGCCCAGTTTTGAGTATGTCTTTATTAGCAGCATGAAAATGGGCTAATAGAGAGTATCTACCTCATTTTTGTGAGGATTAAATAATACCTGCTAAACACTTAACACACACTGCCTAGCTTATGATAAGGACTGAATAATAGTGACTATTTTCTTGATCTTGTAACATCTGTACAAGTAGAAAATTCATGTCTCTAAACTCCAGTCCTATAACTAGGATTTGGTTTAACTGTCAGTCTTCCTGGTGTCAAGAGCTACCTACCTGATGTTCCTGAAGTGTTTTGGGGTATCAGGTGGTAAGTGGACTCACTGCCTGTCACTGTAATTGAACGGTATCTATAGGCCAAGGGAGGCTGGAAAAGCACTCAGGAATTAATTCACTGTGAGACAAATGCTTTGTGTGTGTATGTGTATGGGGAGGAAGGGAGTGGGGAATTAAATTCCTGAAAGATGCAAAATTGCATGGTTAATAACTTTGGGCATCTTTGTGGTCAGGTATTGATTATTTTAGTCAAAGGTAAGGCATTATTGAAAGAATCATCTAAAGTATGAAATTGTTAGTCTTTGAGGGGATATGCAGAAATACTAATACCAATTCAATAAGTACAGAAAGGGTTGAAGCTTGATCTGTGCGATCTGCTCATGAATTACACAAGCATTTACTTTAGATATCAGCACTGTAATTATTTGCTAACATGGCTGATTAATGATGAGCTCCCTGAGAGAAGGAACATAGCTTATTTGATTTTGAATTTCTGGTGTTGGCCTAGTACCCGGCATACAGTTGGTGCTCAGCAAATGTTGGCAAATTAATGAATGAATAAATGAGACCTGAGAGAAAAGATTCTTTATAAATCAGATGGGGGCTGCATGGTGTCAAGTTTTGTTTTATTCTTGGGTGAACTCATCCTCCCATCCCTACCCTTGAGGAATCAAGATCAAAGTAAGGCTTTCTGTCCTTGATGTTTCTATTCTCTTGGGAAACTATCAACTTTCATTTTCTGAGCAGAGATAATCTTCTGATTTGGAAGTAAGTCATATGACAAACCTGGAAATGGAATAAATTTACACAAAAGTCTGGAATATCATTATATCATTGTTAGTTATACCCTATCCAGTATTGTGGGTGAGATTGTGTTTCATCTGGTGGTGATTAATCCACTGAATCAAAGATTGGAATACTTGTCACAAATGGTGTGACTGGATCCCTCTGTCATTCTTTAGAGTCATCAACTCATTTTTAAGTAAATAATTATTCTTAGCGTGGATGTGTAAGATTAAGTGAGTATATGGAAGTGTCTGAATTTCAGAATTAATGGGACAGAATTTCTTCAGGAAAGAAATTACAGGCAGGATGCCAACACTTGCGAGCAACGGTTAAAGAAGTGGAAGCTCTTTTTGCTATCGATGAGGTGATTCTGGACACTGAATCAGTAGTTCTTCCATGTTGCATTGTCGAGGAGACAGTTATAGACATATTTTTCTACATAAACATCTTAAATTGCCTGAATCTTTCTTATTAATGTTGAAACAATTATGCTAATGAACCAATCTGAAATTGCACAGAACTTTCTCACTCTCAGAAACTTTCCATGTCTTCTAGAAATGTATGTACTTTAGGAACTCTGTGCTAGGTCTGAGATCATAATGAGAGCCACTTCCAATAGAGTGTGCTGACATAGATCGCAGAGGTATAATTAGGATTTACAAATGCATAATTGTACAAAAATTCATGGACAATGAGCTGGAAAATTTTCCATGTATTTCTCCTTGTGAGATCATGTAGCTTTCTTTGTTATTTTCGAGATTAAGTTAAAAATTAATGACAACCTTAACTTATTGGAACTGGTCCAATAATTCAGAGATCAAGAGCAAGGGGTATTTTAAAAGAATTATCATCACATTCGAAACCTGTAATTTTCTACATCTCTTCTTTGTGGTAATGAAAAGTTATAATCCTGAAACCCTGTTGGAGAGGTGAAGTCCTGTCTGGATAAACCTGTGCTTCACAATTTGAACTGTTCTCTCATCTGCAAAATGAGAGGGCTGGACTAGATGATTTGCTAATATCCTTAGGTCTAACATCCTAAGGATGCAGGATTTTATATCCCATGAAGTTTCATTTCTGGGAATATCCAAAGAACAGATACTCACAACAAGAAAAACATGCATTGGCGTGATGGTGATATATTCACCTTCATGGGACCAAGAAGTCTTTAATTAAAGGATCGATTGATTTATAATAAGACAATATTCTTTCATTAGGTAAGTCCTTTTTGTTGCCTCTGGTATTCCTGATAGTATATTGGCAATTGTGCTGGGCAAGTAATGCTGACACAGTCAATGTTTCCTTCGAACATGTCAAAGGAAAGTGCCTTGAAGTTCTTCTCCCTTTTTCCACCCTCAAGCTCCTGCCATCTCTATCCCCACTATGTGGTTTCCTGATTGACTTTTCCAGAAACCAGAGCCTCCCATTCCAGCATTATAGATCTATTCTTCACCATGAGTATATTGTAATTTACATAGTTCAAGTCCATTCATTTTAAATCACAAAGTCATAAAACCCAAAGGTTGGAGGTTAATAGATCATCTATAGTAATACCTTAATTATTTGAGTGTTCCTGTTTAATCATGGCATGTGGATCAGGGATCCAGATGCAGATGCCTCCCCAGCTGAACTAGCAAATACTCTATCTCCAGCTCTCTCTTTGGACTGGGCCTATGCAGCCAACCAGAGAATAGGCCTAGACATTGTGTAGATAGGTGAATCTCTCTCACAGAGTAAGAGGGGACTACAGCTCCTGGAGATCCATCTTGTATCCCTCTTTCCGAGAAGGATTTGAAAATGGGCTGGAACAGGAAGAAGGAAGTCTACTGAGTAATAACCTGAGAACTTCAGTTAAGCCTTGGGAAGAAGGTAGACTTTAGCTACACAGAAATCTGCATGAAAAATTATCCAAAATGGCTCTCCTGCACAAATAAGCCATTCAGTTGTTTAATAAGACATTTTAGATAAGAAGATAATGGACAAAATATAGATATTACTGCCCCATGGTATTGATTTTACTTAAAATGACAAAGTCTAAAAATTTAGTGACAGTATCCTATGAGAAGGAAATATAAACCCCGAGTATCTCTTTAGAAGATAGAAATAAAGCACACTATTTTCAGTTGTAGAATCTTGGTTATGATTTCCTGAGTAGTAGATAACATATAGCCAGAAAATGCTGGCAAGCTTTCCTAAGTGAGGCAATATGTACATATAGTTTTAATGTGTTTGAACATAAACACAAGTGTACAGAAGATGGAAAAAGAAAATAGAGCAGGCACCACTTCTAGCCATGTTTTCCTTTCCTTGCTGCAAAGAAAAATAATGTTATTTTATAAAATAAAACAGAATCTAATTATATATATGATTTTTTATAAAGTAGCAAAATGCAATATTTATAATGATGAAGATATACATGTCAAAGTGTAGTCAAACATAACAGCCATTAAATGCCTGGCTGGAGAACGATCATTAATTACACAGGACATTAGATGCAGTTGAATTGAGAAGGATTATTGGCCAAGTAAACAAAATTATTTTTGAGGCTAGATTCATGTTATTATACCTGTGAATAGAATCAGGGTGTACATTTTCAGCCACATTCAGATTTTAGGCACCACCAGGCTCAGGCTTTCCCTCCTGGGCCCGTGATCACTGGCTTTGCCTTTTTAGAGGGACATTCTCATGGTCACTGAGGCTTTTGGGAATGTGAACTGTCAAAATGGTTACTGATGCTTAAAAACAAAGAGCTCCCAGAGGCTTGTTAAGTAGGAGAGTTGATAGCGTAGGAACAAGAAAAATGAAAAAACAAGGGTAGATAGAGGGCAGGAAGGGCCCCAATTTTTTATCTTGGGCTCTAGGGCAAGACTTCCCTTTCTTGGAAATGATTGGCAAGAACAAAGCAGTCTTCCAGTCCTAGGAGCTCTAGAAGAATGATAGGCTGAGTGAGTACTAGCGGGCTAAGAGTATTCATATTATTAACTAAAATGTATTGCATGCTTATTCTATGCTAAGCCCTGTATGCATATCTCATCTAATCTTCACAAGGATGTGATAAAGTAAATATTAGTATTTTGCCTATTTTACATATCAGGCCTTGAGAGTTTAGGTGACTTGCTCAAGGTTGAGCAGTTAGGAAGTGAACTTTTGGTGACTCACCATCTCCATTTGCCTGTGACTGAGGAATTTCATGGGATCCTGGACTTTTTGGTGCTGAAACCAGGACAATCCTAGGCAAACCAGGATGGTTGGTCACCTAAAAGTGATGGTACTGGGACTCAAACTCAGAGCCAGAGATATTAATCCTCATACTAGTTGCTGCCTTCCCAAGGCAGGGATTCAAGTTCAGCACAACAAAGCAATGGGTCCAAATGACAAGAGCCTGGGACAGACAGGGGATTGTCTAAGGTTCAACTACCATGTTGCCCAGAACAACCAGCAGTAAGCTTAATATTAAATCACCTTCTAAATAAGAGAAGAATGGCCCCAGAGCTTCAGAAGGCAAAGGGCTGAATTTGTAGGTCTAGTCAAGAAACTATGGTTATAGGGGAGGCTCCTGAGAGCAGAAATTCCTGCCGTTGTGATTTCCCAGTCAGAAACATCTGAAGCAACAGTAATATTAACGCTTATGATTTACACCAAACATCACTTTGAAACTTATACAATACTAGATAACAAAATAATAGATGACAATAAAAACCAATGGATATTGAAATGCTCTTTTGCAGAGTTCTATATCCTGGGAGTTGCTCTGGCAGGTGGCCCTACTGTGCTCAAAAACCCAGGAGACAGGAGCTGCTGGGTTGATGCTTATTAGGTCCAGTGTGACGGTCCAGCACCCTTAGCTGCTGTAGAATAGAGCCTGGACAGAAGACAGTCCCAGAGTTTGTTTTATATCCATTCTTGAACTCTTTTTACTGCTTTGTTTATTTGAGGCCTTGAGGCAGTATGGCAGAAATTGCACAGGATTTGGGTTCAGATAGTTTTGTCTTTGAATATTTATTCTAGCTGTATGCTTTGGGAAATTGACTTAACACTCATTAACCTTATTTTTTCATTTGTAAAATGGGGATTAAAATCAATAGAGATATCTCAATCCATTTGGGCACCTGTAACAGAATACTACAGACTGGGTGGTTTATAAGCAAGAAAAATTTATTTCTCATAGTTCTGGAGTCTGGGAAGTCCAAGATCGAGGTGCATGAAGATTCGGTGTCTGGAGAGGGCATGCTTCCCCATAAATGGTGCCTTCTAGCTGTGTCCTCACAAGGTGGAAAGGGCAAACAAGCTCCCCTGTGCCTTTTTTGTTAGGGATGCTAATTCCATTCATAAGGGCTCTGCCCCATGACTTAATCTCCTCCCAAAAACATCATGATGGGCTTAGGATTTCAATATACGAATTTTGGGGGAACATAAACATTCATACCATAGCACAGAGTTATTTTAAAGACTAGAAATAATGTATGGTAAGTGCCTAGCATATACGAGGCACCCCAAAAATAGGGGCTGCTACATTACTATAGGCCCCAGACACAGAATTCAAAATGGAGACTTCAAATCTTCATTTCTCAAAATTAAAACTATTTCCCAGCATGGAATTTTTCATTTTAGCTTGAGGCTGACACCTTGTGGAATTCTCTGATAATTATGAACTTATTTCATGGTCTGTGTACAATAATAAATCCTTTCTGGAAGCTGAAACAATAATGTAGATTTAAGTAAATATACTGGCTATTTAAATCAGAGAAAACAGGCAAAGCCTAAGCAGAGTAACTTATTTTTTTGAAACCATTTTGGGAGATTAATTTTAGGCTTTAATTTAATTTTATTATTATTACTTTTTTTTTTGCTCTTTTCCCAGGAAGAATATTATTTCAGAATTTTAAGTCTCCCCCTCCCCTTGCCTAAATTATCTACCTCCTAAATTTTATTCAAAGCCTGGATTAAGTCTTTCTTTTCCATTTGCTCCTTGACCAGCTGTGCAGGCAATGCCTGCCCATCTGAGGACTCCCATATGACAGGCAAGAGTAGAGACACACCTTGAGGAGTACAATACAAAATGAAAACATGGGACCCTTTGCTTAAAAATCATTAAGAATTTCAAGATGGCAGCAGTAGAGCATTAAACCAAAGGGGCTTGTCTAACTGTCTCTTATTAGTTGCTTTTTAAAATAATTATCTATTTAGTTATAATATAACTTGTTCGCTAGCAGAAACATAATGTCTTCTTATTCATTCCTACCTTTGTTCTAATTTCTGAGATAACTTTTCTCTTTCTCAAAACTCCTCCCTTAAAAATATTATGCAGAAATTCTACTTAGGTCACATTTCTATATAAAGAAGTCTAGGGAAGACACTGGTTTTTGAGGAGGTGCTAAGTGATGGGCAACCCTCCTGGACGTTGTATCAAAATAAAAAGCATTCTGTTTTTACTTATATTTGTATGGCTATTTAGGTGAGGCTTTAGGAGTTACTGATGTAGATTGTGGAAAGGGTAATTATCCACAAACAACTCCTTGTGCAAACTCACATTCATCTATGTAGAGCTTAGCCTTATCTTGAACTGCATTAATCTAGATGCTTTTTGGATTTAGACTTCATGGGAGAGAATAAAAGACCAACTCTTAGGAGAGACACTGGTGATGGAAACTGCTCAATAGATGCATTGACCTTCGTCCATAATGACCACTTAATTAGAATCAAATTACTTAGGATTTTGATAGAATCACTTGTCACGGTGCTTAGACACACAGCAAGTGCTAAAGAACTATTAATGGAAATAGGGCTCTCAAATAGTTAATCATGATTGTTTGGTCGATTGAGAATCTGAGTGTTTTTGATCTTGGCTATTCTCCAGCCCGGTGCTGGCAGGCATTTATCGTGAGAAAACCTGGCTGTGTGGCTAGAAACACATAATTTTAAATGGTGGCATTCACCTTTCTCTCCTCTGTTTTCCCTCAATTCTAGCTTATGCTCCTATAACTCTGACCTGCTTATAGCTCCCTGGATACATCAATTTCTTTCTCCCTTCCAGGCCTTTGCCTAGGTTGCCTGCTCTGCTTGAGCTGACCTTGCACAGTCTCATCCTCCTGGCCCACACCTGCTCATCCTTTGAGACCTAGCATGAGCATCACAGTCTCATCGTCGTAATTATTGCCAACAAAAGGTTTCTGTTCAGATGTACTACTGGGATAATATACTTTTCTATTATTTTTGAATTTTAGAACTGTTCTTGTAATTTCTTCTGGTGCGTCATAGGAGTAATACTTAAAAAAAGGAAATGTGATGATTTTGACAGGGACTAAAATGAATTCATGCAATTTCAGTTTTCCAAGAATCAAATGAACTGTACAATGATAGAGTTTTATTAAAAGCTTTAAAGATCTCTTTCAACTACAAACTGTGGTTGTGAGTTCACTTGAAGTTTCCTCAAATGATCTAAGTTTATGTAGAAAGTTTTTATGCTGTGGTCCTTATTTAATTTTCTATATATTTATTTAACTATACCAAGACTTAAGCTGTATTATTTGCACACT
>NW_012118155.1:715873-754459 GCF_000951035.1 Colobus angolensis palliatus | reverse complement strand
GTGACATAACATCCCCATGAATTGCACATGTTTATCATAACACACGTTCACATTTCACCTCCCCCAGGGCTTCAATAAACATGGAATCAACAAGCACATGGACCATTTGGGAAACTATTTTACTCTCTCTGCATCTCATACTTGATGTGATGGATTTAAGCAAAAGTATTCTTACTTATAAAATGAGTAGCATTATTTCTGCTGTAACTATTCTGTTTGTGACTTGAAGAAGCGAGTTGAAATCCAATATTAAAGATATTTTTTGTGATGCTTTACAAAAGAATTGTAAAATTCTGCTGAATTTTATTCCTATCCTCAAAAACCTATTCAAGTATTGTAATTCTATACATAAAATATTTACTGATTTTTAAATGTTTTTATTGCCTCATATGGAGTTGTATCAGAATTATAAGTAAGTGCAAAAAATGGTAAACTGTTATTCTGTCTCACATTCACTTCCTTCATAGATTCATAGGCTCTCAGGTCTGGAGGGGTCTTTACATTTTGTCCCTAGCTCTAGACCACAGTCATTCTGGATTGTACGCATTCTAAGGGCATTGCTCCTTGAACAGTAATGTGCATACAAATCACCTGGGACTGATATTAAACTGCAGCTTCTGGAGTGAGGCCCAAGCTCAGATTTATTCCTAAGAACACTTAAGAAAGATTATTTTCTAGCTCCTTTTTCTGCAACTGATTGGAATGCAAACAGATAGAGACAATGGGATAGGGTTGCCAGATAAAATTACTCTTAATCAAATCACATTTCAGATAAATAGCAAATACATTTTCAGTATAAGTATGTTTCAAATATTGCATGGGATATATACTAAAAAAAGTGTTGTTTATCTAAAATTAAAATTTAACTGTAAGTTCTGTATTTTTATTCATTAAAATACAGCCCTACATGGGCATAAAGAAAAAAAGCAAGGGCTTTGGTGTCAAGACCTCGCCGATATTGAGTACTGTCTTCTCATTTACTTGTTGCATAATAGGAGTCAGTCTTGTGACATCAAAGCCTCTGTTTCTTCATCTGTAAAAAGAGAGATAAGAGCACTGGCTATGCTGGGTTGTTATAAAGAGTAAATGAGTTGATACTGGTGAAATACTAGGCCCATAGTAAGTAATTAATAAGGCCAACAGAAATGATATTGATGATTGAGGTTTGTCCATGCTGACTCTGAAAAAAGAACATTGCATTCATTAGGAAATAACGTTTGCAATGTATATTATCATGTTGCCTCAGCGTGAAAAACTATTGTCTGATTTTCATGCAAACTTGATTTTCTATCTCAGTGGTTCTCACCTTTTAGCATGCAACATAATCACTTATTAAAATACGATTGTTGGGACCCACCCCTAGAGATTATGATTCAATAGGTCTGAGGTAGCATCTAAGAATCTGCATTTTGAGCAAGTTCCAAAGTGATGGTGATACTGCTAGTCTGAAGACCAACATTTGAGAGCTTCTGATCTGTGTCAGAATTTTTCTGGCTTTTTCATGGTTTTCTTGCTTTGTGTGGCTAAAGTAATGCCACCTACTGGACATAATTGAGAAGAACTCTCAATAGAAATAAAACATTGTTTTCAAATGATTAAATTCTGAGGGTCCTGTCAAGAGCTTGAAAATTCTTGTGCTTTTGACAAATTGGGAATAGACAAAGGATTTTTACTGTGACACAAGAATATCAACTTGTTTGTAGTATTTCTTTTTTAAGTAAAGAAACTATTAAAAATATCTCCCTTCTGTTTATAGCTAAATGCATAAGAGCAATACTGACACGAAGTACTGCCAATTACTTGTTGATTTCTAGTTCTCTCAATTTCATGAAAGAAAGAACCATATCTTGGTACAATAAGCACAAAAAGTCTTTCTTGGTCCTATGTATTCATCTAGACAATGAGAAGAGGTGAGATAATCTCAACAAGTAGTCCCTAACATTCTGTGATTCTGCCCACAAGACATTTTACTTAGTTTAATCTCAGAAGGAGAAAGAATCTCATTTAGAATGAAAGCCTGTTCCCTGGCATTATACGATCCTTTCATTTCATAAAAACTAACCTAAATGTGACTCTTACCCCAAATGCAGTCATATTCTGAGGTACTAGGGAATAGAGGTTCAATATACGAATTTTGGAGAGGCATAATTCAGTCCACAACAGTATTGGGCAAATATTGTTTTAAAATAGAATCTTATCCCCTTGGGGTTCATTTTCCACATTTGTAAAACAAGGAAGTTTTCCTGAGGGAGTTCTGAGTAACTTGAAACTCATTATTCTGTTGTGCTCTCATTTCTTTAGCCCCTCAGAGCTAAGGAGAAGCTTCTCCAGGAGCCACTGTATGCCAGGTTTCAGGAGAGGAGACCATTAGCATTCATGTAGTGTTGTGAAAAGAGCATGGCATCAGCTGGCTGAGTTTCATTTCAACTCAGTAACTTTCTTATTAAGAAAGCTTGGATATATACTCAGTCTTTCTGGGTCTCAGTTTCCTTCTGGGCAAAGTGGAGCTTGTAAAACCTGTCTAGAGTTGCTCTGAAGGTAAGGCGTATAACATTCATAAAGCACCTGACATGAAGATTGCTTAACAATGGAGGCTCAGTAAATGGTAATTACACAGTGCACACTCAGCCTTGTCTTGCCTCCCCTAAGGTGGAATGAATCTTGCAGCGGTGATGCCTCAGTGGTGTTTAAAGACTGTGCCTCATACTTCCTTGGGGTGACTGCGGCTATGGTGCTTCCTTCTGAGCCATACTGCTGACACGGAAAGCAAAGAGCAACCTGTCTTTCTCCCCATTGCAGAACCACAGATCCCTTTCTTGGGGCCAGTGAGAACAATGGTAATTCCAACAACTATCCATCATTACAGCCTCATGTATTTTTTGGATGCGAGCTCTGGAATTGTAACACCAGAGCCTCACTTTTGAGTAGCCAGTTCTTAACAGCGTCCTCAAGGAAGGTAAGAAATGCTGCATCAGGTCCAATAGCAACTCTAGAGAAAGCTAGCTCTAGACACTATGCTAAGTCAATTTTCCCATTGCCTGACCACTTGGTAGAGCTTTGGTGAGTCTCTGACTACTTTAACTTTCTTTCCCTATTTCAAAATTACCTAAAGCACAGATTACCCTGGTGCTTCCTGGGTAAGTCTCTCTTAGGAGGGGAAGCTATGCTGTCATATTTAGGCAATTACTTAGATACTACTTGAAATGTGAAAAATGAGGGCATTAATAATACCAGCACCCTTAAACAACTACGTTTATTTTTGTATCAAAGATTTCAGTCTAATATTCATGTGTGTATATATGTACATGCATAATACATATCATTTTTATGTATTTACAGATCAAAGATTGTTTTATATAAATACCATTTTTACTGTATCTAGTCAAGAAGCATTTTTCAACTGCTATCATTTTTATGGTTATAGTATATTATATTGTAATATTATATTGTATTATTTTATATTAACTACATGGACAAAAACTTCCCCATATCCTATCTATGAGTATTTATATTGCTTTTAATTTTACAAACGGTGCTGCAATGTCCATTATTGGATGGGCATTGCATGTTTTCCATGCCCTCCTTCTCTCAAATCATTTCCTTAGAATAAATTTCTAGAACTTGGCATGAACATTTCTGTGTAGATTAGACTTCAGAACCAAGCATCCCTCACTTTCCTGAAAAGTGCTGCAGTCTTTTAAATTTTTGATTCTCTATAGCAGACAGAGATTCTTTCATTGAAACTTTTAGTACTGAAGCATAGAAAAGAGTGCCATCTGCTGCCTTGAAAATATTACTTCCTTCAGTTTTCTGCTTGTTCCTGGAGAGTATGACCAGTTGTCTGCCAAGATAAGGCCTATTCCCAAGTTGAGTATTAAACGATAGGAAGAGTGTTCATTAAGTAAAGTCACATTGCCAAGTTACGAGGCCTAGTGTAACCTGCAGTTACACTGTCTAAAGTGCAGCCAGGCACTATTTCCTGCTTCCATTGGGAAATACAAAGTCCTAATAATTGGATGATGAGGATGATGAGAACTTGTGATGCAAGCCACTGTAAAACCATGTGTGCTATGCTCTGGGCTGTGATCACTCCGTCCAACTAATCTTCCTCTTCTCATCATGCAGATCTACCCACCTAAGTGGTGATTACCTTTGTGCTCTTGCCTCAATCCTCTCCTTTTTGCCTTCCTAGGAGTTTTGCAAGATTTTCCTACCCTGCAATGTCCCTATCACATTACCTCCCATGATTGCTCTTTGATTATTACACGAGATTTTTCTGGAGAGCAAGTGGAGACTATCTTTCACGTCACAAAAGGCTCTTCAGAGGGAGTTTCCCTCTGTTGCCCAGGCTGGAGTGCAGTGGCATGATTTTGGCTCACTGCAAGCTCCGCCTCCCGGGTTCACACCATTCTCCTGCCTCAGCCTCCCGAGTAGCTGGGACTACAGGCGCTGCCATCACGCCCGGCTACTTTGTATTTTTAGTAGAGACAGGGTTTCACCGTGTTAGCCAGGATGGTCTCGATCTCCTGACCTCGTGATCCACCCGCCTCGGCTTCCCAAAGTACTGGGATTACAGGCATGAGCCATTACGCCAGCCCAAAGAAGGCGTTTTTAACATGTCCACTAACATGCCCACCCACAGGACTTCTATAGGCATCAAAACAAATGGCCAGGAGCAGGTGAAAATGCATTTGTAACATAGTCCAGTCAGACACTTCCCTAGAGTACCATAAATTAAGACAAGTATCTTTGCCTTATGGAGGTCCAAGGTAGCTGCAATGACTCAGTACAATGAGGACGAGAGGTAATTTATGGTTTTAAAAGCAGTCTTGTATGTATGTGTGTATAACCTGTTTCATACATGTAAGAGACTGCCTTAACTTATTTTTAAAAACAAGGTGGCATATCCAAAATAGTTTACTGTAGATAGCTTTGTGAAAACTGTTTATAGAGATTTATAAAGCTGTTTATAGAGTGAAAGTTTTTATTTTTTTTATTTTATTTTTTTTGAGATGGAGTCTTGCTCTGTCACCCAGGCTGGAGTGTAGTGGCGTGAGCTTGGCTGACTGCAAGCTCTGCCTCCCAAGTTCACGCCATTCTCTTGTCTCAGCCTCCCAAGTAGCTGGGACTACAGGTGACCACCACCATACCTGGCTAATTTTTTGTATTTTTAATAGAGACGGAGTTTCACTGTGTTAGCCAAGATGGTCTCAATCTCCTGACCTCATGATCCTCCCACCTCGGCCTCCCAAAGTGCTGGAATTGCAGGCATGAGCCACCGCGCCCAGCCGGTGAAAGTTTTTAATAAGCGATAGTGATGTACCCAAGGTCTAGCAAGAGTGACATAATATTTTTACCAGAGCATGGCTGTGAAAGAGAGACTACGAGCAGGAGCTGTAGCCACAGGGGCAGAGAAGGAACAAGAAGAATAAGCATCCTGACCTCTCACTCTTCCTATTTTCCCATCTTCCCAAACACCTCCCATTATGCCAATCCTAACCAGGAAGCCAGAGGCAAGGAAGCCCAGGCTCAGAACAAGACAGAGAAGTGTGGAGAAGGGATGGGGATGCAGGAGCTGATGATGATATCAATCAGTCCTTAAACAGCATCAGGAAGGGTTTAGGTCAGCTCTGCAGAAGACCATTGGTTTGACTGGTAAGGAGACAATGAACACAAATTGATTTGCTCAGTTGATTGCTCGTGGGACAACAAGCAAATGAGCTTCATGTTGGCTTCAGCTCCCCTTACCCTCCAGTTTCCATGGCACCCATGCGAAGTCAGGTCCTAGTGGATACTGTACTCACTGTGAGTTGTGTCACAGCTGAGGAACACTGAACTTAGGAAGCCAGTCAAGAGGGATGCTAGAAAACATGCCGTATCTTTGTCCCCTGGGGAAGAAGTTATCTATATCATCCTGGTCAGGAAACAAATCTTCCCTCTCTCTATCCTAGAGAGGTATGCTACAGATTATATCTACTTTCCAAGGCTGTTTGCTATGTATACATCCTTGAAAAGATCATCCTAAACAAAAGCTGTCACGAGACTCACAGAAATGCTGTGGAGAGTTATCTCCCATCAGGTGCAAATGAAGATTAATGAACACTCGTATAAATACTTTTAATATTTACATAATCAGTAGGCCTGGCTGACTGACTTTGCTCTGAGCTCCACCCTGCTCCATGCTTGAACCTAATATTGCCCATTTGCCACAGTCATCGCCTTTTCCTTCCAAGTCTGCTTTTTTTCATTTGTTTTTTTATCGCATTTTATGTGGAGTAAGGAAGTAGTACATCTTAGTGAACACAAACCTGACTTTGGCTTTTGACAGATCTGTTAGATTCCCCTTGCCATTGGTTCACTGATTGACCTTGTGTTTTCTTTTCCTCTGTCAAATTGAGATAATCACACATATCTTTATGTAAATTTGTAAGGACGAAAACCCAAAATATTAAGTATCAGCCCAGAATGGGGTACTTGCTACTGTGGTTAATAGCCTGTGTAGGAAGGATAGGCAGAAGGGTGATTTGTTCTTAGGTTTCTTAGGACAATCGTGGATTTTTCCATACAGTGGGTGAAACACAAAAGGTTCCACTGATGTTGAAAAACCTGGACAGCACAGCACAAAATGACTGCAAAATTCCCCTATGACTTAGCATAAACCAGGGCTACTGCCTACTCCTGCTATATGGACACACATACTGACTCATCCCTGCCTTGTAGTTGCTTTCCACAGAGCAAATGAAAGAGGAAAGGCTTGAGATATTCTTATTCAAGTGCTTGAGCTTGGATTCTTGTTTGGGGGATAAGTATACATTTTAATAACCCTGTGGATTCAGTGAAAAAATGCAACATGCATTGACTTGTTCACTGTCCAAAATGGAGACTGTTTATAAGGGATTTATGAAAAATAGAACCTTGGGGTTGAAGACCAAATAAATCACTAAAACTCTTTTCATAATGTGAACTTCTGTGGGCCAAATATTAAAAGAGGTGGATTTATATATTTTTATTACGATTAATGATTTGGAAGGCCCCAACTTCTTAAGTACCATGGTTAATAGTTAGCGAAGTACCTTTTTCTAAGCCATGTGCAAATTAATGTCAGAGAGAAAAAAATATGGAAAATGTATATGTATTAAAGCAGAAAGACTTTTCAGTTACTTAAAACCAGACAGATGGAAATGAGTTACTTTTCTTTAATTGTGGCTAGAGGCAAGGCAGTGGCTAGATAGTAAGTCTAAGAATAGAGAATGCAGAGATTTTCTAATCAGATCCTCCAGCCTGGCTTCCTGATGTTGTATCCAGCCTCTCTTCACCAATGCCATACATACACACGCGTATGCGCGCGCGCACACACACACACACACACACACACACACACACACACGTCTCTCTCTCTCTCCATTTCAAGGTTCTGTCCTGGATAGTACCATCATTCCTAGTCCTCTGGATCATGGCACATGATGGTATTTCCTTGTCCCTTTTTTCTTACATATACACCCATTCTTTAAAGCTTGGAACATACTAGGAAATGAACACATGTCTGCTAAACGAGCTGCCCATATGTTTATTTGAGCTGTAATGATTTTTGTAGGCATGGCAGGAGGAACTGCTGGATGTCACTCTTTTTTTTTTTTTTTTTTTTGTTGTTGTTGTTGTTGAGACGGAGTCTCACTCTGTCGGCCAGGCTGGAGTGCAATGGTGAGATCTCGGCTCACTGCAACCTCTGCCTCCTGGGTTCAAGTGATTCTTCTGCTTCAGCCTCTTGAGGAGCTGGGACTACAGGCATGTGCCACCATGCCCGGCTGTATTTTTAGTAGTGACGGGGGTTGCACCACATTGGCCAGGCTGGTCTCAAACTCCTGATCTCATAGTCTGCCTGCCTTGGCCTCTCAAAATGCTGGGATTACAGGCATGAGCCACCGTGCGTAGCCTGGATGTCATTCTTGTCTTAGCAACTTGAAGCAGGTTCCCGGAACAGACCATTTATTTAAAGTTTTGCATAAAGGAGTGACATAACATCCCCATGAATTGCACATGTTTATCATAACACACGTTCACATTTCACCTCCCCCAGGGCTTCAATAAACATGGAATCAACAAGCACATGGACCATTTGGGAAACTATTTTACTCTCTCTGCATCTCATACTTGATGTGATGGATTTAAGCAAAAGTATTCTTACTTATAAAATGAGTAGCATTATTTCTGCTGTAACTATTCTGTTTGTGACTTGAAGAAGCGAGTTGAAATCCAATATTAAAGATATTTTTTGTGATGCTTTACAAAAGAATTGTAAAATTCTGCTGAATTTTATTCCTATCCTCAAAAACCTATTCAAGTATTGTAATTCTATACATAAAATATTTACTGATTTTTAAATGTTTTTATTGCCTCATATGGAGTTGTATCAGAATTATAAGTAAGTGCAAAAAATGGTAAACTGTTATTCTGTCTCACATTCACTTCCTTCATAGATTCATAGGCTCTCAGGTCTGGAGGGGTCTTTACATTTTGTCCCTAGCTCTAGACCACAGTCATTCTGGATTGTACGCATTCTAAGGGCATTGCTCCTTGAACAGTAATGTGCATACAAATCACCTGGGACTGATATTAAACTGCAGCTTCTGGAGTGAGGCCCAAGCTCAGATTTATTCCTAAGAACACTTAAGAAAGATTATTTTCTAGCTCCTTTTTCTGCAACTGATTGGAATGCAAACAGATAGAGACAATGGGATAGGGTTGCCAGATAAAATTACTCTTAATCAAATCACATTTCAGATAAATAGCAAATACATTTTCAGTATAAGTATGTTTCAAATATTGCATGGGATATATACTAAAAAAAGTGTTGTTTATCTAAAATTAAAATTTAACTGTAAGTTCTGTATTTTTATTCATTAAAATACAGCCCTACATGGGCATAAAGAAAAAAAGCAAGGGCTTTGGTGTCAAGACCTCGCCGATATTGAGTACTGTCTTCTCATTTACTTGTTGCATAATAGGAGTCAGTCTTGTGACATCAAAGCCTCTGTTTCTTCATCTGTAAAAAGAGAGATAAGAGCACTGGCTATGCTGGGTTGTTATAAAGAGTAAATGAGTTGATACTGGTGAAATACTAGGCCCATAGTAAGTAATTAATAAGGCCAACAGAAATGATATTGATGATTGAGGTTTGTCCATGCTGACTCTGAAAAAAGAACATTGCATTCATTAGGAAATAACGTTTGCAATGTATATTATCATGTTGCCTCAGCGTGAAAAACTATTGTCTGATTTTCATGCAAACTTGATTTTCTATCTCAGTGGTTCTCACCTTTTAGCATGCAACATAATCACTTATTAAAATACGATTGTTGGGACCCACCCCTAGAGATTATGATTCAATAGGTCTGAGGTAGCATCTAAGAATCTGCATTTTGAGCAAGTTCCAAAGTGATGGTGATACTGCTAGTCTGAAGACCAACATTTGAGAGCTTCTGATCTGTGTCAGAATTTTTCTGGCTTTTTCATGGTTTTCTTGCTTTGTGTGGCTAAAGTAATGCCACCTACTGGACATAATTGAGAAGAACTCTCAATAGAAATAAAACATTGTTTTCAAATGATTAAATTCTGAGGGTCCTGTCAAGAGCTTGAAAATTCTTGTGCTTTTGACAAATTGGGAATAGACAAAGGATTTTTACTGTGACACAAGAATATCAACTTGTTTGTAGTATTTCTTTTTTAAGTAAAGAAACTATTAAAAATATCTCCCTTCTGTTTATAGCTAAATGCATAAGAGCAATACTGACACGAAGTACTGCCAATTACTTGTTGATTTCTAGTTCTCTCAATTTCATGAAAGAAAGAACCATATCTTGGTACAATAAGCACAAAAAGTCTTTCTTGGTCCTATGTATTCATCTAGACAATGAGAAGAGGTGAGATAATCTCAACAAGTAGTCCCTAACATTCTGTGATTCTGCCCACAAGACATTTTACTTAGTTTAATCTCAGAAGGAGAAAGAATCTCATTTAGAATGAAAGCCTGTTCCCTGGCATTATACGATCCTTTCATTTCATAAAAACTAACCTAAATGTGACTCTTACCCCAAATGCAGTCATATTCTGAGGTACTAGGGAATAGAGGTTCAATATACGAATTTTGGAGAGGCATAATTCAGTCCACAACAGTATTGGGCAAATATTGTTTTAAAATAGAATCTTATCCCCTTGGGGTTCATTTTCCACATTTGTAAAACAAGGAAGTTTTCCTGAGGGAGTTCTGAGTAACTTGAAACTCATTATTCTGTTGTGCTCTCATTTCTTTAGCCCCTCAGAGCTAAGGAGAAGCTTCTCCAGGAGCCACTGTATGCCAGGTTTCAGGAGAGGAGACCATTAGCATTCATGTAGTGTTGTGAAAAGAGCATGGCATCAGCTGGCTGAGTTTCATTTCAACTCAGTAACTTTCTTATTAAGAAAGCTTGGATATATACTCAGTCTTTCTGGGTCTCAGTTTCCTTCTGGGCAAAGTGGAGCTTGTAAAACCTGTCTAGAGTTGCTCTGAAGGTAAGGCGTATAACATTCATAAAGCACCTGACATGAAGATTGCTTAACAATGGAGGCTCAGTAAATGGTAATTACACAGTGCACACTCAGCCTTGTCTTGCCTCCCCTAAGGTGGAATGAATCTTGCAGCGGTGATGCCTCAGTGGTGTTTAAAGACTGTGCCTCATACTTCCTTGGGGTGACTGCGGCTATGGTGCTTCCTTCTGAGCCATACTGCTGACACGGAAAGCAAAGAGCAACCTGTCTTTCTCCCCATTGCAGAACCACAGATCCCTTTCTTGGGGCCAGTGAGAACAATGGTAATTCCAACAACTATCCATCATTACAGCCTCATGTATTTTTTGGATGCGAGCTCTGGAATTGTAACACCAGAGCCTCACTTTTGAGTAGCCAGTTCTTAACAGCGTCCTCAAGGAAGGTAAGAAATGCTGCATCAGGTCCAATAGCAACTCTAGAGAAAGCTAGCTCTAGACACTATGCTAAGTCAATTTTCCCATTGCCTGACCACTTGGTAGAGCTTTGGTGAGTCTCTGACTACTTTAACTTTCTTTCCCTATTTCAAAATTACCTAAAGCACAGATTACCCTGGTGCTTCCTGGGTAAGTCTCTCTTAGGAGGGGAAGCTATGCTGTCATATTTAGGCAATTACTTAGATACTACTTGAAATGTGAAAAATGAGGGCATTAATAATACCAGCACCCTTAAACAACTACGTTTATTTTTGTATCAAAGATTTCAGTCTAATATTCATGTGTGTATATATGTACATGCATAATACATATCATTTTTATGTATTTACAGATCAAAGATTGTTTTATATAAATACCATTTTTACTGTATCTAGTCAAGAAGCATTTTTCAACTGCTATCATTTTTATGGTTATAGTATATTATATTGTAATATTATATTGTATTATTTTATATTAACTACATGGACAAAAACTTCCCCATATCCTATCTATGAGTATTTATATTGCTTTTAATTTTACAAACGGTGCTGCAATGTCCATTATTGGATGGGCATTGCATGTTTTCCATGCCCTCCTTCTCTCAAATCATTTCCTTAGAATAAATTTCTAGAACTTGGCATGAACATTTCTGTGTAGATTAGACTTCAGAACCAAGCATCCCTCACTTTCCTGAAAAGTGCTGCAGTCTTTTAAATTTTTGATTCTCTATAGCAGACAGAGATTCTTTCATTGAAACTTTTAGTACTGAAGCATAGAAAAGAGTGCCATCTGCTGCCTTGAAAATATTACTTCCTTCAGTTTTCTGCTTGTTCCTGGAGAGTATGACCAGTTGTCTGCCAAGATAAGGCCTATTCCCAAGTTGAGTATTAAACGATAGGAAGAGTGTTCATTAAGTAAAGTCACATTGCCAAGTTACGAGGCCTAGTGTAACCTGCAGTTACACTGTCTAAAGTGCAGCCAGGCACTATTTCCTGCTTCCATTGGGAAATACAAAGTCCTAATAATTGGATGATGAGGATGATGAGAACTTGTGATGCAAGCCACTGTAAAACCATGTGTGCTATGCTCTGGGCTGTGATCACTCCGTCCAACTAATCTTCCTCTTCTCATCATGCAGATCTACCCACCTAAGTGGTGATTACCTTTGTGCTCTTGCCTCAATCCTCTCCTTTTTGCCTTCCTAGGAGTTTTGCAAGATTTTCCTACCCTGCAATGTCCCTATCACATTACCTCCCATGATTGCTCTTTGATTATTACACGAGATTTTTCTGGAGAGCAAGTGGAGACTATCTTTCACGTCACAAAAGGCTCTTCAGAGGGAGTTTCCCTCTGTTGCCCAGGCTGGAGTGCAGTGGCATGATTTTGGCTCACTGCAAGCTCCGCCTCCCGGGTTCACACCATTCTCCTGCCTCAGCCTCCCGAGTAGCTGGGACTACAGGCGCTGCCATCACGCCCGGCTACTTTGTATTTTTAGTAGAGACGGGGTTTCACCGTGTTAGCCAGGATGGTCTCGATCTCCTGACCTCGTGATCCGCCCGTCTCGGCCTCCCAAAGTGCTGGGATTACAGGCGTGAGCCACCACGCTCAGCCAGTTCTTCCTTTTCTACACTCTGGGATAGCATTGTTCAATAAAAATATAATTCAAGTTACATATGTAATTTAAAATTATCTAGTAGCCACATTATGAGAGGAAAAACCAACTAACCAAATAAAAGAAATACGTCCAAACAACAACAGGTTACCCAGAATATTATCATGTTAATTAACTTTTGATACTACACACATTTCAAGTGTTCAATAGACACGTGTATTCTCAGCTCCAGGAATCTCAAGCTAAATGTAAGTTCCCCAAATACACTAGTTATGTTTCAAACCATGGACCTCTGCACAGTCTTTTTTCTGCCTGGAATGAGCTTTCTCTTATCTGGTAAACTCCTACTCATCTTTACATGCTTAGAAGAAATATTACCATTTCCGATGATTCTTTCTTGAGTCTCTGCAAATGTTATTAATCTCTTTCTTCTCTGTTCTGTGACTCTCCATTTGTACAGGCTTCTACTTTATATTTATCACTTTCTTTGTTCATATATTGATTCCAATTTATAAATAATTTATTCATAGCTTTATACCTGATTTTGAGCTTCTTTAGGGCAGAGAATTCTCTGTATCCCAAGCATTAAGAACAGACCTCATTCTCACTATCAGTGTGCAATAAATAGGTGAAATGAATGAATGTCTATTAATTGAGCTACCACCCACTGTCACTGTTGATGCTTACTCTGTAATCCTGTGTAATATTACAGGGCTTCAATACAAGCCTAATGGAAAGATGTATCCAGACAAGTCATAATTTCTGTTATTGCTCCATTTCTTGGTCAGAGTCAGAAATGAAAAAGAAATAACTGAGAATTTCAGTCATTAAAAGAAATAACTGAGAATAGGAGAAACATTGGTAGCTTAATTTTGATGCCTGTCTTCACTCTGATTTCCTGGGTGTTTTCTGGGATAATTGACTTTTCAGGTTAAACTTAGAACATGATTTTAAAGTACTCAAGCTGGAATGTCTTCATACTTTGAATAAGGTGTTTCCCCCACAAAAACCACAAAAACTCTTTCTTCACAAAATCTGCTTAGATGTGTGGATGAAGGGGGACTTAATCTCATTTATAGTTAAATCAAATTCCCTTCTTGTTAAAGTCTCCTAGTATATGCTTCTGATAGAAAGCTTTTGGGGAAGGCCGGATGGCAAGATTATTGACATCGAGTATTAGGTTCTTCTTGAGTTGCTATGAAGAAATATCTGAGACTGGGTAATTTATAAATAAAAGAGGTTTAATTGCTCAAGACTCTGCAAGCTCTACAAGCATGGCTCCAGCATCCTGCTTCTGTTGAGGGCCTCAGGAAGCTTACAATCATGGCAAAAGGGGAGCAGGCATGTCACGTGACAGGAGAGGGAGCAAGAAAAAGAGAGAAGGGGGAAGTCCCAGACTCTTTTTTTTTTTTTTTCTTTTTCTTTTTGAGATGGAGTCTGGCTCTGTCACCCAGGCTGGAGTGCAGTGGTGCCATCTCGGCTCACTGCAACCTCTGTCTCCCAGGTTCAAGTGATTCTCCTGCCTCAGCCTCCCAGGTAGCTGGGATTACAGGTGCCTGCCACAACATCCAGCTAATTTTTGTATTTTTAGTAGAGACGGGGTTTCACCATGTTGGCCAGGGTGGTCTCAAACTCCTGACTTCAGGTCATCTGCCTGCTCTGGCCTCCCAAAGTGCTCGGATTACAGGCGTGAGCCACTGCACCCGGCCCCAGACTCTTAAATAACTACATCCCCTGTGAACTGTGTCAGAACTCGCTTGTCACTAAGGGGATATTGTTAAACTATTCATGATGGAACCACCCCCCTCCCCCCGCATGATCCAAACCTCCCACCAGGCCCACCTCCAACACTGGGAATCACATTTCAACATGACTTTTGGAGGGGCAGACATCCAAACCACATCACATAGTTTTTGGGGAAAAAAATGGTTGCCTTTCTTGTTTTGTTTTATTTCACTTAGTTTCAACTCATTGAGCATTTTTAAAGTGTGCACTTTTAACACTGTTTAATTCCTGACAGCTTGTGCATGAAAGCAGCACTGTGACAGGTCTCATTGTATGTATCCTACTATCTCTAAGTAGACTTGTATGTAAATGACAAAAGGTCAGCTCTGCATTTGAAAATGTTGTAAGCCATAGGGAAAGAAACTGCAATAGTCTACCTGGATGCTATTCTTCTTGAGATTAGAAATCTGTTACCAAAATCAGGTAAAATATTAAAATAAAACATAAATATTTTAAAAATAGAAGAGTACACCTGACCCTGTAACTTAGATTCATTACTTTAAATCTGCACACATCATATGTACATATGTAAATTTTTAAGTAGGTCCTTTATTATACACTGGCCAATGTGGACATACAGATACAATGCCAGGGATTTATGGCTTTTTTAGTAGATGTGAAAGATACAATTTATCGGCCCCTAAATATGAAAAATCATGGTAATATTAATTTGAAAATACCTAGTAGCCTTAAAATGAAATATTATATAAGCTTGATTAATAGTTAATATTTACAAACATTTTATAATATTTGAAAACAATTTTTAGGTTAAGTTTCCTCACTTACAAGAATTCTGAAGCATGTACCATGAATGCTGGATACTTGATGATCATAAATTAAATAAACTAGTCAGATCCAAAGCACTTAAAAAGGAAAAATATTTTCAGATTTTTATAGCAAAAACGATGTTTACTGTGGGATGTGAGGACATTTTAATAGGTTTTATATAAAGATTTTTTAAAATAGTTATTAACTTAGTGTGGTTTTTAAAAAATAAAATATTTTCGTTTTAGTGGATTCATACTTGGTCTGTTTTCATGATGACTTATTTAATCTTCTCCTGGGGTGTATTCCAAAGTTGGATACTCACAGTGACTTATTTTCAGGATTACTATTGTTATTATGTTTATTCAGGGCACCTATTAGGTGTTTGATTTCCTTCAGCTGGTTGCCTCTGATGCTGTGTCCCTATTTCCTGTTGCTGTCTAGATTTATTTTCACAGATTATTACTTATCTTCAAATTTTCTTCTTTATAGATTTTACTATAGTGACCCAACAAGTTATTTCTGAGGAAGCCTGTAGCTGTTTTTTCAGTTCCTGTCTTTCAGGGTATACCAACGGATGGGCTAATACTAAACGAACTAGAAGGATAATATAATGTAGTGAAATAATGCAGGACTTAAAAATCAGAAGTAGATTCAAGTCCTACCTATCACTCATTAACTGGGTTTTAAGCCTTTAATAAATGGGAATAATGATGCCTGATCTGCCTTTGAACATGCTAGTCCTTCTATATGGAATGTCTATCCTGCTCAGGCCCACCTAAAAGCAATCTATTTTTCCTTCAAAACTCAATTTGTAGGTCAACACTTGCAGGATGCCTTCCCAGATAGAGTCCATCATTCCTTCCTCTGTGTCTTGTACATACTGCCACTCACTATGATGTAATGTGTTTACTTTCATGTCAGTCACAAGACTATCATAAGAATGAAATAAAATGCTGTTCATAAAAGTACATTGTGAATCATAAAGGTTCCTATAGAAATTTTTTTGTACACATTGCACTGCTTTACCAAGTTGTAGTTCTTGTCTTCAGAGAGGCTAGCATTTAAGAGGTTTTTGACAGCACAAGTATGATTACTCATTTACTCCTTCATTCAAAAATGTTTATGGAAGCACCAACTATATCCCAAGAAGTATGTATGAAATGCATCACCAAGAGCATAAAACGTTTTAAAAATATGATAAAATATAACACTTAAAACACAAAAAGCAAGCAAACAAGACCGATAATTAGTAAGGAGGGCTCTGAAGTCAAGCATAAGCATCTCAGTTGCTGACAATTGAAGCAAACAATAGCTTGGGAGCTATCAGAGGATAATAGCTACTCCCCTGCTTCACCAGTTATGGGTTGTTCTATGTGCAAAAGAATCTAGAGTTTGATAGCATAACCCACTGAATATCCTTAAGTTATCTTTTAGAGCTTATCAGGTATATGTAAATGTGATTATCTTCTCATTAAAAAAGTGTGGCTTTGATTATTCTTAACAAATTCATTTGTCATAAAACTCCTGGTCAAAAAGTTTTTTAAGTTACGTTTGCTTAGTTATGCAAAACTGGATTGGATGGTTCCTACACGACTATTAGGATCAGGATTTTGGGACTACAGATATGTGCCACAATGCCTGATACACAGTTAATTTTTTTGTAGAGATGTGGTCTTGCTTTATTGCCCAAGATGGTCTCAAAATCATCCCACCTCAGTCTTCAAAAATGCTGAGATTATAAGTGTGAGCCATCATGCCTTGCCCCATCCAATTTTTACTGAGTGTCATACCTATGCTAAACTCTGGGAATACAGATGAGTGGGTTCCAGCACTGCCCTCCTGGGGTTCACAGTCTTATATGGATCAGGTAAACACTTGTGATTCTATCTGGAGTTATTTTAACTTAGTGCAAATAACTGGGATGAGTGTGTTTCCCTTCCCTTTCTCTTTGATCGTTGGTTTGTCTCATGGCTTTTTATGGTTCGTTAACTAACATGTCTAAGGGATCTGAAGTATATACTAGGCTGAGTGGTGATTTCTGAGGTGACTCTAGCTCCTTCTAACTGTGTGTGGGTGTGTAGTCTTAGAGAGATACATAGAACTGGAGGTTGGAGACAGCATTAGAGAGACTGAAGGTAGTTGATGCTTTGTGAAAATATTTTATTGACTACTTACAATGTAATTTCTCATTTGTGGTATATGGTTCACAAGTGGCTTCAGTATTACCTTTATTGATTGTTTTGTAGACATAATCTCAAAGTATCTATGGCCATACCACCCTGAACACACCCAATCTCATCTGATCTCAGAAGCTAAGCAGGATCTGGCATGGTTAGTACTTGGAGGGGAGACATAATTTCAAAGTAACAATATGTGAGTTAAATAACATAAATAATTTTCAATGCACTTTGTAAAGCCAAACAAATATTTTTTGTGTTGTTTGCATTCTCAGTGTTTACTTTTTGGGATCATGATGAGAAAAAAAACAACCTCATATTAGTAATGCAACAAAATATATCTTGAATCCTCATTGATTATAAGGCTTTTAATGAAGCCAACTGGACATCTGTTTGACAACTTATTTGGGTATTATGGTCTCTCTTCTTTGTAAGAGAGTTTTCAGCCATTTCTAAATCTCTCTTGGACACTTGATTCTTTCTTATCACAGAAGAACTGTTCTGGCTGTATTTCAAAAACTTCAGCAATATCAGTAGTAGTCTCATGTTTAGAACAGCTTGAGAGTCTCAGATCCTGCCATGATTCTTCTCAATGGGAAATACCATGAAATAAAATGGGGTACAGCTGGTGAAACAATATATGTCTCCTTGCTTGCTTGTTTGGCTTAAAGCTCATTGGACCATACTTCAAATCTAACTGATTGTGGTACAAAGTATTAGAGAAACAATGACACCCCTGAAACAGGGATTTATAAATCACTTTTCTTTTGGGAGTTGGTATTGTGTGTTGATTGAAAGCAAAAAAGGATTCATAGCTATCAATTATAACACTTCATCAATTAACAAGATGCATTTTTCCCTGTACATGTAACATTTCTGAAATTGAGGCACAAATTGAAATTGATGGCATGTTATAGTCTAATTGGCCATATTTTTGTCCCCGTGAGTGGTAAATGAAACAATAATGTTACTATCATCCTAGATTAGATGATGATATGGCATTACTTATGTGAACCATAGAAAAGTTACCTAAATGCTTACATATCACACTGACATAACAGGATAATTTCTACTTTACAGAGTTGCTATGAAGATTAAATTAAATAATGCATATAACTCTAATTGCACAATGCTTAGCACTTACTAAACTGCAGAAAAAAGATTGCTTTTCTATGTTTTATCTTATATTACTCTAGATTTCTTCTTTATCTCTGTGATACAGAGTAGAACATAAATTAGATTTATTTGCATATTAAGAAGTATGTGTTTTGTGATTAGTTGTTAATATTATTACTCTAATTATCATATGATGATTTATTTTTACTATGAAAGATGATCATGGGTGGGGCAGGGAAATAAATGTGGAGAAGAATAACAATATATATTCGCAAAATGTCTTATGTTTCCTAGCCTGCTTGCTGTTGCCAGCGCCTGTGTGCACCATCCAGAAGCCTAAAGATAGGCCTGGCCCATATGCTGCTGGCTCTGCTGGCACCTGGATGCATCTTCTAGAGACCTGGAGATTTATCTCTGCCACCTGCCACCACCAGTGCCTGCAGGCACTATTCAGGAGCCTGAGGACAGGTCTGCCCTGCTTCCCAGAGCCTGTGTACATCTTCCAAGGAGCTGCCATGCCTGCCATTGTGAGCACCCATGCACGTTGTCTGGGGCCGGAGGGCAGTCTATCCCACCTACTGCCACTGCCCATGCATGCTGTGTAGGGGGCTTACCTATTGACCAGCTCTGCCTGCCACTACTGGTACACATGCAAGCCATCCAGGGGCCTAAAGATGGGTCTAACCCAACTGGTCACTCATGCTTGCACATATCTCCTGAGAGCCCAAAGAGAAGCCTGCTAAGCTTACTGCCAATACCACTGGTACCCACTCATGCGTGCCACCCAAGGACCTGGGGACTGACTTACCTAGCTGGCTGTTACCACTGCTGGCCCCCATGTATGCCACTCGGAACTCAAAGGTTAATCTTCCTTCACTATTGCCACTCCAATGTCATGCACACCACCTAACGATCTGAGGACCTACCCACCTGACCCACTGCTGCCACCGCTGGCACCTGAGCATGCTTCCTGGAGGCTTGAGGACCAACTCACCTGAATCCTCCACTGCTGGTACTTACATATGTCACCTAGTGGCCCAAATTCTCAATTCTTGCAAGAGACATAGACAGTCTGAGACAGGAAGCTCAAAATTCCCAAATAGACTCAATTCAAAAAGGTCTTCTCCAAAGCACATTATAGGCAAACTGTCAAAATTCAAAGACAGAGACAATTCTAAAAACAACAAGAGAAAAGAGTCGAGTCATATATATGGAGATTCCCATCAGACTAACAGCTGGTTTCTCAATGGAAAACTTACAGGTCAGGAGAGAATAGGATGATATATTCAAATTGCTGAGAAAAAAAATGCTGCCAACCAAGAAAACTTTTACCCAGGAAAGCCATCCTTAAAAAATGCAATGAAATATTTTCCATATAAACAAAGACTGAGAGAATTCATCATCACTAGACTGGCCCTGCATGACATGCTTACAGAGGTACTGTATTTGGAAGTGAAAGGATGATATTTGCCATAATGAAAACACACAAAGATGAAACTCGCTGATATAGGGGTCAAACATTATCAAGTGGGGTTTATCCCAGGGATGCCAGAATGGTTCAAGACACACAAACCAATAAAGGTAATACATCATATCAACAAAATGAAGGACAAAAAATATGATTATTTTAACAGATACAGAAAAAGCATTTGATAAAATTCAACATCCTTTCATGATAAAAATTCTCAACAAATTATGCCTAGAAGGAACACATTTCAATATAATAAAATCCATTTTTGATAAATCCACACCTAACATCATACTGAATGGGGAAAAGATGAAAGGCTTTCATCTAAAAATTGGAACAAGACAAAGATCCCCACTTTCATCACTCTAAAACTTAATACTGGAAGGCCTCACCAGAGCAATCAGGCAAGAGAAGAAAAATGAAAGACATATGCATTGAAAAAAGAGGAAGCCAAGTTGTCCTTCTTTGTAGAGAACACAATTTTATATGTAGAAAAAACTAAAAATCCCAGCAAAAAACCCTTAGAACTGACAAATTTGGTCAAGTCGCAGGATGCAAAACCAACATACACAATTCAGTAGCAGTTCTATACACCAATAACAAATTAGCTAGAAAAAAAATCAAGAAAGTTGAACCTGGGAGGCAGAGGTTGCAATGAGCTGAGATCGCACCACTGCACTCCAGCCTGTCCACCGAGTAAGACTCCATCTCAAAAAAAAAAAAAAGAAAAAGAAAAATCAAGAAAGTGATTTCACCTAAAATAGCTACAAAAAACTCTAGGAACAAACTGAACCAAGGAGGTGAAAGAATTCTACTATGAAAACTATGAAACACTGATGAAAGAAATTGAAGAGGCCACACACAAAGAATATAAATATATCCCATGATCATGAATTGGAAGAATTAATTTAATGAAAATGGCTAAACCACCCAAGTCAGCCTAGAGATTTAATGTAATCCCTATCAAAATACTAATGCCACTGTTTACAGAAATAGAAAATACAATCCTAAAATTTTTGCGAAACCACAGAAAACCACTAACAGTCAAAGCAATTCTGAGCAAAAAGAATAAAGGTGGAAGTATCAAATTATCTGGCATCAAAATATAATATAAAGCTATCATAATCAAAAGTATGGTATTGATATAAAACAGACACATTGACCAATGGAACAGAATAGAAAATCCATAAATAAATTTCTACATTTACAGTCAACTGATTTTTAACAAAGATACCAAGAACATACATTGTGGAAAGGACACTCTTTTTAATAAATGGTCCTGGGAAAAGTGGATATCCATATGCAGAAGAATAAAACTAGATCTCTGTCTCTCGTCATATACAAAAATCAATTCAAAATGAATTAGAGACTAAAATGTAAGATCAAAACGTATAAAACTACTAGAAGAAATCATAAAACACTTCAGGACATTGGTCTAGGCAAAGATTTTATGGCTAAGACTTCACAAGCACAAGCAACAAAAACAAAACTGGACACATGGGATTATATTACAGTAAAAAACTTCTGCATAGCAGACGAAACAATCAACAGAGTGAAAAGACAACCTGTAGAATGGAAGATAATATTTGCTAATTATGTATCCAACAAGCTGCTAATATTCAGAATATACACGGAAGTCCAACAACTCAACAGTAAAAAAAAAAAAATCTCATCAGAAAGTGGGCAAAGGATCTGAATAGACTTTTCTCCAAAGACACACAAATGACTAACAAGAATATGTAAAAATGCTCAATATCACATTATCAGAGAAATGCAAATAGAAACTACAATGAGATATCATCTTACCTCAGTTAGAATGGCTATTATCAAAAACATGACAAATGCCAGTGAGGATACAGAGAAAAAAGAGTTCCTGTCAGCTTTGTCAAAGATGACAAGATAACAGATGGTTGTAGATGTGCAGCCTTATTTTTGAGCTTATATCAGAATACAGTGTCTTCTCCTTAATTTTTTAGAATAGTTTCTGTAGGAATAGTACAGCTCTTCTTTGTATATCTAGTGCCTGTTTTTGTACCAGACCAGTACCATGCTGTTTTGGTTACTGCAGCCCTGTAGTATAGTTTGAAGTTGGGTAACATTAGGCCTCCAGCTTTGTTCTTTTTGCTTAGGATAGGCTTGGCTATTTGGACTCTTTTTTGGTTCCATACAAATTTTAAAATAGTTTTTTCTAGTTCTGGAGGAATGTCACTGGTAGTTTCATAGAATAGCATTGAATCTGTAAATTGTTTTGGGCAGCATACCCATTTTAATGATATTAATTCTTCCTATCTATGGGCATGGAATATTTTTCCATTTGTTTGTGTCTTCTCTATTTGAGCAGTGTTTTGTAGTTCTCACTGTAGAGACTTTTCACCGCCCTGGTTAGCTGTATTCCTAGGTATTATTTTTTTGGGTGGTGATTGTGACTGGGATTGCCTTTCTAATTTGACTCTCAGTTTTGCTGCTGTTGGTGTATAGGAATGCTAGTAATTTTTGTGTATTTATTTTGTATCCTGAAACTTTGCTGAAGTTATTTATCAACTGGAGGAGCTTTCAGGATGAGACTAGGGGGTTATCTGGGTATAGATTTAGGTTATCTGCAAATAGACATAATTTGACTTCCTGTCTTCCTATTTGGATGCCTTTTATTTCTTTCCCTTGCCTGATTGCTCTGGCCAGGACTTTCAATACTATGTTGAATAGGAGTGGTGATAGAGGGCATCCTTGTCTTTTGCAGGTTTTCAAGGGGAATGTTTCCAGCTTTTGCCCATTCAGTTGACGTTGGTTGTGAGGGTTGTGGGTTTGTCATCGATGGCTCTTGTTATTTTGAGGTATGTTCCTTCAATAATTAGTTTATTGAAAGTTTTTAACATAAAGCAGTGTTGAATTTTATTGAAAGATGTTTCTGTGTCTGTTGAGATAATGATTCAGTGTTTGTCTTTAGTTCTGTTTATGTGATGAATCACATTTATTGATTTGTGTATGTTGAACTAACCTTGTATCCCAGGAATGAAGCCTACTTGATTATGGTGGATTAGCTTTTCAGTGTGCTGCTGGATTTAGTTTGCCAGTAGTTTGGCAATGATTTTAGCATCAATGTTCATCAAGGACACTGGCCTGAAGTTTTGTTTTTCTGTTGTGCCTATATCAGTTTTGGTATCAAGATGATGCTGGCCACACAGAATGAGTTGGGTTGGAGTGTCTTCTCCTAAATTTTTTAGAATAGTTTCTGTAGGAATAGTATCAGCTCTTCTTTGTACATCTGGTAGAATTCAGCTGTAAATCCATCAGGTCCAGGCATTTTTTGACTGGTAGGCTATTTATTACTGATTCAATTTCAGGACCTCATTATTGTTCTATTCAGGGAATCAATTTCTTCCTGGCTCAGTCTTGGAAAGGTGTATATATCCAGGAATTTGTCCATCTTTCTTAGGTTTTTTAGTTTGTGTGCATAGAGGTGTGTGTAGCAGTTTGGGATGGTTGCTTTTATTGCTTTGGGTCAGTAGTAACATTCCCTTCATCATTTCCAATTGTGCTTATTTGGGTCTTCTGTCTTTTCTTATTTATTAGTCTAGCCTGTGGCCTACCTACTTTATTAATTTTTTTCAAAAAACAACTCCTGGATTCATGGATCTTTTGAATGGTTTCACATGTCTTGATTTCCCTTCGTTCAGCTCTGATTTGTGTTATTTCTCAACTTCTGTTAGCTTTAGGGTTGATTTGTTCTTGCTTCTTTAATTTTTTCAGTCATAAAGTTAGATTATTAACTTGAGATCTTTCTAACTTTTTGATGTGGGTATTTAGCACTCTGAATTTCCCTCTTAATACTGCCTTAACTGGGTCCCAGAGATTATGGTACATGTATCTTTTTTCTCACTATTTTCAAAAAGTTCTTGATTTCCCCCTTAATTTTATTATTTACCCAAAAGCCATTGACAAAAACAAGTAATGAGGAAAAGACTCCCTATTCAATAAATGATGCTGGGATAACTAGTTAGCCATATACAGAAAATTGAAGCTGGACCTCTTTCTTACACCATATGCAAAAATCAACTCAAGATAGATTAAAGACTCAAACCGTAAAAGCCAAAACTATAAAAAGCCTGGAGGACAACCTAGGCAATACCATTCTGGACACAGGAAGAGGCAAATACTTAATGATGAACGTGCCAAAAGCAATCACAACAAAACAAAAGATTGACAAGTGAGATCTAATTAAATTGAAGAGCTGTTTCACAGCAAAAGAAACTATCGGCAGAGTAAACAATGTACAGACTGACAAAAAATATTTGCAAATTATGCATCTGACACAGGTGCAAGACCCAGCATCTATAAATAACTTAAACAAATTTACAAGGGAAAAACAAACAACCCCATTAAAATTGGGCAAAGGACATGAAGAGACACTTCTTAAAAGAAGACATGCATGCAGCCAACAAGCATATGAAAAAAAAATCATTGATAATTAGAGAAATATAAATCAAAACGATGATGTGGTACCATCTCACACCAGTCATAATGTCTATTACTAAAAAGTCAAAAACTGAGATGCTGGCAAGGTTGTGAAAAAAAGGGAAAGTTATATATTAATACTATTGGTGGGAGTGCAAATTAGTTCAACCAAAAGGGAACACTTATATACTACTGATGGAAGTGTAAATTTGTTCAACCATTGTGGAAAGCAGTATGGTGAGTCCTCAAAGAGCTAAAAGCAGAGCTACCACTTGATCCAGCAATCCCATTGCTGGATATGTACCCAAGGGAATATAAATCATGCTACCATAAAGACACATGCACATGAATGTTCATTGCATCACTATTCACAATAGCAAATACATGGAATCAACTTAAATGCCCTTCAATGATAGATTGGATAAAGAAAATGTGGTACATATACACTATGGAATACTATGCAGCCATATAAAGAATGAGATTATATCTTTTGCAGGAACATAGATGGAGTTGGAGGCTATTATCCTTAGTAAACTAATGCAGGAACAGAAAACCAAATACCATATTTTCTCACTCATGAGGTAGGAGTTAAAGAATAAGAACTTATGAACATAAAGAAGGAAACAACAGACACTGGGATCTACTTGAGTGGGGAGGCTGGGAGGAGGGAGAGTAGCAAAAAAGATAACTATCGGGTACTGGACTTAATACCTTGGTGATAAAATAATCTGCACAATAAACCCCCATGGCACATGTTTACTGACATAACAAATCTTCGCATGTACCCCAAACCTGAAATAAAAGTAGAAAACAAAATTATGCATTGTTGATGAAAATGTAAATTAGTATAGCCATTGTGGAAAGCACTTTGGAGATTTCTAATAGAACTAAAAATAGAACTGCCATCTGACTCAACAATCCTACTACTGAGTATTTATGAAAATGAGAAGAAATCAATATATCAAAAAGATACCTGTACCCCTATGTTTGTTGAAGCACGATTCATAATAGCCAAGATATAGAATCAACCTAAATCTATCAATGGATGAATGGATTAAAAAATGTAGTATATGTACATTATTCATCCATTTTTTTTAAAATGAAGTACTCTGATTTTCAGCAACAGGGGTGGAGCTGAAGGTCACTATGTCAAGCAAAATAAGCCAGGACTAGAAAGACAAATATTGCATTTTCTCACTCATATATGGGAGCTGACAAAGTTGATCTCTAGGAGTCAGAGAATAGAATGATGGTCACCAGAGGGTGGGAAAGACGAGGGGTTGGGGATGAAGAGTTCGTTAACGAATACAAACAGAGTTAGATAGAAGAAATAAGTTCTAATGTTCAATAGCACAGTTGGGTTACTATAGTTAATAATGATATGTAATGATTCATAATAGCTAAAAGAGGAGATTTGAAGTATTTCTAACACAAAGAAAAGATAAATGTTTGAGGTGCTGGATATCCTAGTAACCCTGATTTAATCATTACACCTTGTATGCATTTATCAAAACATCACATGTACCCCCATGAAATGTATAATTAGTATGTATTAATAAAAAGTTTTAAAAAATCAGCTTAGAATTTCTACTACATAACATTAAAATGTATCACTTAAAAAGGTTTGTATTTCTACTAATTTTATGTGTATTAAAAATTTATGTATTGTTAATACTTAGCTACTTGTTCAAATATTTAAATTTTTTGAAGAAACGCAAAAATTGCCTAAGTGTTAAGATCTCTGAGAAATTGTAGGAAAAATGCTAATGAGACATTAGAGATGAGCTCACAAAGGCTGGGAGATTGAAATGGAGCTCTAGAACAAAAGAAGTCAGAGAAGGAAGAAGAAAGGGAACTTCTGAAAATGAGAAGAGTAAAATGTCAAAGGGCTCATCAAAGAGAAGTTCCAGATATAAATACTTAACTAGCTGTAAACAATGAGGGTATGTGTAACGTATAAGATGAGAGTACTATTCTGTGGACTACATTTCATGACACTGGGAACAAAAGTTAAGTACACCAAAAAAATATATTAAATGTGGCCATGGTAGGATATTTCACTGAAACATCTACTTAGTTATGAGCACCGTTTTCACTGCATACATGAGAAGTAAAAATGAATCTAGACAATTTATATACAACAGAGCAAATGAATTACTGTCTACTACTAACAAATCATGTGACTTTCTTGAGTTTAGCAATTGTTCCAATTAAGTGTTGTTGCTATGATTATTCTGTTTCCCACAAAATATTAAATAAAAATAAAATAATAAAAAATGCCTTATGTTATTAAATAGTCTTACCCCCATTTCACTTTTACATCTTCCCCATAAGGTAAAGAGAAGAGGTATTATCCTCGATCAACAGAGAAGAGATCGAGCAACTTAAAGACACTCAGATCATTCAGATACTTTTAAAATTCCTGGTCCAGAGCTCTCTTCCATGTTTAAAATCTTACCCATACTCGCAGCATCAACTTTCACTATATTTAGATTGTCATTTCTATTTCCACGTGTACCTCCTCATATTTCTAAGATATTTCCACTATGTGTCATTGCATCATCCCCAACTCCACATGCCTTACACAAACTTGCCATCTTTTCCTTGTAGCAGACCCATTAGAGTTTTCTTCCTTCATTTACATCTGTCAAAAGCACAGTTACTCTCTCACAGAAATTTGGAGTCTATTTAACTGCTCCCCTTTCTTTGATATCCTGTATTACAGTTTATCAATACCAATTTCTTTCGATTATTCCTCTCTGGTGGTTTCCTGAAAACTTTCTCCAGTATTGTCTTCTAGACAGGTCTTTCGCAATAGCTCTTAGTTCTCTCATTCATTCTGTACTTGGCCAGATTAATCTTTATAAAATTCACTTTCTGTATGTCACAGATAGGGGGCAGAATGAAGCCTAAGGATTGATACCGAAGGAGGATCTCAGATCTCATTAGTGTTATCTTTTGGTCACAGAAGGTTGGGAGATAATGGGACTGGGTTGACCAAGAGAAATTATAATCATGAATCAAGCAAAGAGAAGATAATGCTCATCTGGACAAGAAAGGTCCTCAAAGATCTGACTTCTCCTGAGCTATTTTGACTTATCTTCTATTACCTGCAATAGAAAATTCTTTCTTCTGCACAGCTAGTTCTTTCAGTAAAATCAGAACATGCTGTGCTTATTTCTGCCCTGTGCTTTTGCTTGTATTGCTTTGTAATCATTCAAGAATGCACTCAACAAATGTTTATTGAGCACTTTCAAGACTCTGGAAATACAAAAATGAAGATCCTGCTCTGCCCTTTAGTAGTTCATAAGGATGTAAGGAGAGTGTGTTGGGAGTGGGAGGGAAGGGGAGAAGGGGTAAGCAATTTAGCAACAAGTGCCATTGCTTGGAAAGCATTAGATGGGAACCTAAAGAAGCTAGTAGCTCTGGAGGTGACATCTGAACTGATCCTCTTCTTCCCCTCAATTTTTTTCAGATCCTATTCGAGTGTCCACATAATGTTACTATTCCTCTCAAATGCCCATGACCTTTATTGAGTTGTTAACCTACATTTTTCACCTTCTGAAACTCCTTTGGAAATTACTGTTATTATCTCTGGTTTTGCCATTAATCATCATCTGTTTCCTGTGTAGTCTCCTGGATTCCTCCAACCATATCATCAACTACTAAGTACCAGGGATCATGTTTTACACTTTTTAGTATCCACCTCCAGACATAGAAACTAAATTCATGTTTTGAAACATTTCTTTCAATCCTTTGTGTACATACAAATTTTCACGTTTAAGAACTCTTATATTTGCAGTCACATGTTAGTGTCTACAAGCTCTAGTGATCAAAATAAAATTTTCAGAGAGAAGAATGTACTTTAGTACAGTTATAATTTCTAAAGAAATGTGTCATTAAATAATTTTACTTACATATCGGCTGATCCTAAGCTGATTATTATGTTGGTAATGATTCTGTTATTTAGTGCTCGGGGAGAAATGTGCAAATGTTTGAAAGAAGCACTGCAGGCAAGAGAAAAGTGATGATGTATGGTCAGCAATATATGCTGTGTGATTACAACCAACATGTTGGGTACAATGTTTATTGATTTTTTTAATCCTTAACTAGGACTTCTGGTCTATAAAATATTTAATATTGTTTCCCAGGATCAACTTTCCTTGAACAAACATAGATGACTGCTCTCCCCTGACACTTTTTCATCAATGATTACCAGACTGGCACCACGGCGTACCCTCTTTCCTTCTTCCCTGAGTAGGTAAGGAAAGCTTGAACTGTGATTATTTTTATTTCAGTCACTTAAAACAAATAAGAAAGACAGATGCAACTGGACCAAATTGAGGGATTTTATAGCAGAGGAAGTGTGTATGCCTGAAAATAAATTAACCATTCAAAATAGACTCCATTTGCTACTTAGAGACCATTCAATCCATATATCTAGATTTGAATTTTCCAGATTAAATGCCCAATTTAATAACCATCCTTTTTTTTTAAAAAAAAAGGTGAAGCTAATAACATTTTAAAATTTTAACATTGAGGAATTCCCTGTTTCTTCAAGTTAAAAAAAATCATACACTAAAATTTAAGCAGAACACTATTGTTACATTCTACATAATACTTTTAAGGCATTTGAGAATATATGAATTTCCTCTCTGCAAACAGTTATATCTCAAGATCATTATGCATGAACACTAGTAAAACTTGAACTCATTAAACTAGAATGAGTTTATACTTTACTGGTTACCAATTTAGGGATTTAAATTTATAAATGATTTTCTTAATAGACTTTCTATTTGACTTAAGGAACAGATTAAAAAACAATGAAATAGTTCATGTAACACTTTTAAATTATTAGAGAAAATAACATCACGTTTTATAGAAGACATTTATAAGTTGTAAAAAAGCTCATAGAGGAAAAAATGAAAATATTTATAAAAACTCAATAGATGATATTCTAGTTTTATTGTGCATCACATTATTTTAAGATTACTCAAATAATTTGTATGTCAGAATAATTTGTATGTCAGAGACGTTGCTTTGCGTATGGGTTATAAAAGGTGTAATTTCAAACACTTTATTCTGGTAATATGCATTAAACAAAGGAGGATTCAAAATGTAACATTACAAATATTGACGTCTAGTGTTATGACTCACTTGGCATTGTTTCATTTCATAAGAAAACTCATACAAATATAATCAGTGGTATATTAGATATGACTTAGCAGATTGGAGACAACTTCTAAATATATATTTTCATTTTCAGTATGTATATACATTTCATAAATATACATATTCATCTAGCAGTTGCTTCTCCACAGCAATCATTGTATTTGTTCCCCTGCTGCCTTTTTATGGTGAAGTTAGTAACAAGTGCTCTTCTCTGTTGTCTTGGATTACTTGAATAAAAGCCTTTTATACAATCAGGGCCGGGCTCTTAGTTTAAGCTAATATTGTTGTATGATTTCAGAGAAATAATTTTGGTTTGGGGGTTTATTTAACTGAATCTTTGTGGTGATTTTTAACAAAATACATTCTTTTCTTTAACTTTTGAATATGGATTCAAATATTAGCTAAATATTCAAGATAAATCAGAGGGCAATAATTTTAAAGAATGGGAAAGCAAGATTGCTCAAATAAACCTATTCTGAAATGTATTTGTCATGCGTTGACACTTCTACTAGAATAGGTGATCAATTCCTTAATAACATGGGTTTATTATTGGTTTCAGCCCCTGATTGTTCCAGATAGTAAACAATGGGATGCTCAAGAAACATCTTGGAATAAAAATTTAACTTTTATTGTCAAATGCATTTTTACCGAATACAACAGGAAGTAAAAGATTAAAGGACTAACATAAGTTTGAGGGTCTCAGTAATTAACACATTTGATTGCCTTTAGCTTTTCTTATGCTTTATATTATATGTATGTATATATGGCAAAAACACTTTTGGATACTTTACCAATTGCTCATATGCCATTTCTTGTTTTGATACTACAGCTAAGTCATATTTCCCTATTGAGAAGTGGGAAAAGTTAGGCCAATATGCCAATAGAAATATCTATGATAACACTACTCCTTTAAAAATCATTCTACTGATTATTTTTTAAAAAATGACTTACCTCACTATGTCTGCGTGATATTCAAAGTTAAAGCTCATTTCTTTTTCCAGGTTGTGGGGAGGCTTCTGTGCTGACTATCTTCGGGCTTATTCATGAAAACGTCCTAAGCAGAGGAACGAGAGGCAGTGAGTAAAACAAACATAGAAACCCAGGAGAAAAGATATACCCTGGAGACCTGTGCTAATGGCAACAAAGGGAAGGAAAGGCTCCTCCTCTGACACTTTCCCCATGTTAGCATGGATAGCTCACAGATCCCCTTTTCAGATACTGAAATTGTACTTTAACCCAGAAATGTTTAGTCCAGAAATGTACTGAAACTAAATTTCCCTCTGCATAAACAAGGCATGTCATACACTTGCATATCAATATAGCATATAATATGCGAAGATAATGTAGCTTCTTGACATCTCTGATATATAGAGTTATACCAGAGCATAGAAATTTAATCTGCTGTTATTTTAGTAACTGTTTAAAATGGTTTTCAACTCAAGTAATAGAACAGAGTTGTTTTAAAAGCCCATTTTTATAGCAATTTCTGGCTAAAAGGCCTGAAAAAAAAATCATGCTAGCAATCTATAGCTGGTTCTGAGGGGAGATTAGCCAGTCAGCAAAACATGAGTAGTTTCGTTGCTTTGAAATGATTGGCATTTTTGATGTCTCTATCCATGTGCAATAAGATGAAAAATTAATATTTTCAGAATAGAAGGCCCAGAAATAAATTCACATAAATATACTCAACTGATCTTTGATAAAGGAGCAAAGGCAATACAATGAAGAAAAGATAGTCTTTTCAACACATAGTGCTGGAAAAACTGCATGTCCAAAAAAAAAAGGATCTAGATACAAAACTTACATCTTCTAAAAAAATTAACTCAAAATCAATCACAGACCTAAATGTATAACATTTAATTCCAAAACTTCTAGAAGATAACATAAAAAACAATCTAGTGACCTAAGATTTGGCAATGACTCTTTAGAGACAACACCAAAGACGCAATCCATGAAAGAAAGAATTGATAATCTGGACTTCATTAAAATTAAATATTACTGCTCTATGAAAGACACTGACAAGAGAGTGGAAAGAGAAGCCACCTAGTGGGAAAAATATTTGTGAAAGAAATATCTGTAATAGAATTGTTACCCAAATTCTACAAAGAATTATTTAAATCAACAATAAAAATAATACAATTAACAAAAGAGACCAAAGACCTTAACGGACACCTCACCAAAGAAGATATACTTATAACAAGCATATGAAAAGATGCTCCACATCATATGTCATCAGAGAAACACAAATTAAAACATCAGTGAGCTACCACTACAAACCTATTAGAATGGCCAAAATCCAGAATGCTGACAACAACAAATATTGGTGGGAAAGGGGAGCAACAGGAACTTTCACTTACTGCTGATGGTAATGCAAAATAGCACAGCCATGTGGGAAAACAGTTGGGTAGTTTCTCACAAAACTAAACATGTTCTTACCATGTGACTCAGCAATTGTGCTTCTTGATATTTACCCCAAGGAGTTGAATCTTATGTCTACACAAAAACCTGCACATGGATGATTATAGTAGCTTCATTTATACTTGTCAAAACTTGAAAGCAACCAAGATGTCCTTTACTAGGAAAATGGATAAACTGTGGTACATCCAAACAGAATATTATCCAGCATTAAAAGGAAATCAGCTGTTAAGCCATGAAAACATGTGGAGGAACCTTAAATGCATATTACCAAGTTTAAAAATCCAATCGACAAAGACCACATACTGTTTGATTCCAACTATATGACATTCTGGAAAAGGCAAAACTATGCAGGCAGCCAAAAGATCAGTGGTTGCCAGGGGTCAGTGGGGAGGGTGGGATGAATAGGCAGATCCCAGAGGAATTTAAGGCAGTGAAACTACTCTGCGTGACAGCTTGATTGTGAATACATGTCATTATTAATGTGCCCAAACCCATAGAATGTACACCACCAAGAGTGAACCTTAACATAACTACAGATTTGGGATAATAATGACTTCTCATTTAAGCCTTTTTTTTTTTTCTTTGTGGCTCACTAAAATGTCTCGGGTTCACCTTGTATCTTACCTGTTCAAGATTTGGAGTCAGTCATTATTTTTAGACACTCTTCCTTTCAGAGAGGAGTGGCAGTTTGAAATGAAGTTCTGAGTGCTAGGTATTTTCATTCCTACGAGGATAGTATTGCTTCTAGGCCACTTCAGTAGACAGAGCCAGGAAATAAATTGTTAAAAATTATAAATTTGTGTTGATATTTAGGGGTTAAAGTGAATATATGGAGCTTTTTATTACTTTTTAATTTTATACTTGTATCTCTTTTTAACATGGAAAAATCATTTTATAGTAACGATATATTTATTTTAAATTACTTCTTCTATAATATTCATAAGTGGTTTCAAATTATAATACCAGTATATTACTATTATAAATTTAAGTATAGATTTTGAAGTTTTCTCTGTAGTTTAAATTTTTTTTTAAATTTTTTGTCCGTAGAAAGTATTCTATAAAGGATAGAAATTTAGAACACTGGACTCAAAACTTATTTGAAATAATACTTCTCTCTGTGTAGCTATATTATAAATTTGATGTATTGACTTATCTGTATCTGAATTATTAATTGTTATTGTTCTTTTCTGCTTTAGTTTTATATTAGAATATATAGTCTTGATTACAATCAAAAGTAAGTAAAAATTATACTCAAAGTAATATGGTTTTCATTCCTATCTGCTCCACCCCATTTCTACACCCATACGTAGGTAACGAATTTCATTACTTTCTGGTTTATCTTTCCTTTGTTTATTTTGGAAACACTAGGTAAATATGTGTGTAGGTAGATTAATTCATATTTTATTTTCATGTCAAATTTCACATATTATATAAAATCCAGAGTCACTAAATTTTGTGTAAGAATAAATCAATGTCTTGATTTTTTCTACATATTTCCTATAAATCATTTTATCTTAATACATAGAAATTTTCCTTATTCTTTTTCATGACTCTATAGCATCGACCTATTATTGCACCACTGTCTATTCAATATATCCGTTATAAACTAGAATAAAATGAAATTTTGCGCCTACAAATGAGGTCTAATGCATATGTTGTATGTATTTGAGGAGTTAAGTTCTAGCATCCATTTATAAGAAGTTCTGTCTGCAACATTACCAACAAAGTGTTTTTTCAAACTTTTGAATTTCTGCCAATCTTAGAAATACCAATGACATAGTAATATTAATTTGAATTTCTCTCATTTTCAGTAATATTAATCCTTTCTTGTTTAGTGGCCATTTTCCTTTTTCTTTCAGTTTCTATGATTGGTTTATTAATGTCTTTAATGTCTTTTTTTTTTTTTTTTTTGGAGAGGGAGTCTCGCTATGTCACCCAGACTGGAACGCAGTGGTGCGATCTTGGCTTACTGCAACCTCTGCCTGCTGGGTTCAAGCAATTCTCCTGCCTCAGCCTCCCAAGTAGCTGGGACTACAGGTACCTGCCATCACGCACGGCTACTTTTTGTTTATTAGTAGAAATGGGGTTTCACCATGTTGGCCAGGCTGGTCTTCAGCTCCTGACCTAAAGTGATAGCCTGCATTGGCCTCCAAAGTGTTCGAATTGCAGGCGTGAGCCACCGCGCCTGGCCCATTAAAAGACCTGCTTACAGGTCTTTTGAGTTAGGTACTGAAACTTTTTTTTCAATTTTGAAAACATTTAGGAAAATTACACTCTACTTCTTGAAGGGAGAGCATCAAGGAATTGGTGGATATATGTTAAAACCAGCATATTAATTTTTTAAAATTTCATAAATACACGTTTCAGACATGAAAATATCCTCTTTCTCTTTAAAGTTTTACCTGCTTATTTTAGCATTTGCCAGTGGATCTTGCCTGTACCAATTATCATGTGATGTTCTAAGGTACATTTTCTTTTTCCCATTCCTTCTACATTTATTCTTGGGGATTCTTCGGTAAAAAAATATTTGTCCTTAAAACTCATTTAGTTATTTATTGGGACACTTACTTTTATAAACATAGACTAACAGGTTTCTCTTTCATTATTTTACTTATAATCTGACATTATTTTTATTTATTTGGTTGCTCAAATAGTTTCAGACCATTGGGAGTTCTTTCACACTGGCTCCTGTATTTTTTCATTTACTATGTATTTTCTAGCACTACAGAATACATTGCTCTACTTGTGTTTTGCCTGCCATGTTTCATGAGCACATAGACGTGCAAAAACCTTTTTTATTTTGAAATATTTGTATGCTTACAGAATATTTACAAAGATAGTGTGAAGTTTTGTTCTGTTTTTGTTTTGTTTTTTTGTTTTGTTTTTTGAGGCAGGGTCTCACACTGTGGTCATAGGGTGGCACGACCACAGATCGCTGCAGCCTCGGCCTCCTGGGCTCAAGTGATCCTCTCACCTCAACGTTTCAAAGGGTTAGGATTACAAGCATGAGCCACCGTGCCCAGCCTCGAGTTTTGATATATCTGTCATTCAGCTCTTCCTAATGGTAACATCTTATGTAACCATAGTATAATTGTCAAAGCAAAGCAAATAGTTCCTCCATCTTTTCTTATCATTTATGAACTTGACACTTTTAAAGAGTACTGGCAAGGTGGTTAGTTCACAGAACCACTACCCTCAATGGGGTTTATATGATGTTTTCTCTTCTTCAACTGAGGTTAAGTGTTTTGAGGAAAAATACTATAGGATTACTGAGTTGTATTTTTTAAAACCTGTTTAAGTCCCAGTTTTCTTATCTATAAAATGAAATAAGTGCCTTCCTCATAGGTGTGCTGTGATAATTAAATGAGGCAGTAAATATAGTGCTTAGCACAGGACTTGATGCAAAGTAAGGCTTTGATAACGTTAGGCATACAATCTCCATCGTCATCATCATAGTTATTGTCATTATTATTATCACTAATATCTTCATTTCCACCATTATTGTGTCAAGAGATAGGTATTGAACACCCAATAGTTTGGTCTTCTGGACTCAAGTGTCACACCTTGCCCTCCTCATATTCTTCCTACACACGCCCACTATGGTAATCCATAAACAAACCAAATATATATTTGATCCATTTGATCAAGTTATCTCACTTCTTAAAATCTTTCTCTTATATCACGTAACTATCCATCACCTACAGAATTAAGTTTAAACTTCTTCCTGTAACACCAAAGTCCTTTATGACCTAGATTCTGCCTGCTTCTTTAGGCTTATCTCCAACTAGTGCTTTGAAAATCTGCTTACAGATCTTCACATTAAAGACACTCTGTCTCCTCTTTGTGTTCTAACTCATAGTTTTCTCTGCCTGTTATTTTTCCACAGCATTCCACATCTACCATCAACAAACTTCCATTATCATGTGAGATTCAACGCTAATTTAATCTCTCTCCAAAAGCTTTTTTTTTCTTTTATAACTTGTGATAATAACTGTTTCCTTTTCTTCCCATAACACCCATTCATGCATTCATTTATAGGTTAAATAGCTATTTCCTGAACATTTACTATTTTCCAGGCTGGGTGTTAACTAGCAGCCTCGATAAGAGCAATCCTATAAGAATTAGGGTTGCAGGTGTCCAACCAGAGAGCTACGGCAAGAACGGTGACCAAGTGTATACATTCTAGTTTGTTCTATATTCAGATTGCTGGCAGAGGTAGCAAAAAATAAATGTTTTGAATCACTGAAGTTTTTAAAGGCAAACCCATATTAGAACTTTCTGAACACTTATACTCCCTATTAATACTTACTTGAAGAGAGTCAGAAACTTAAGGGGTAAGCATCCTTTAGAAAACTTTATCCCTTCAAGGATTAAAAAAAGGGAAGTCTTAAATTTATGTCACAGCATTAACTGCACTCTTCCCTACAAAATGGATACTTGTAGAACAAGGACAAAAATGTAACTTCAGGAGAAAAATTACTTGGAACACTTTATAGAAAGGAGAAATAAAATTTAAGGCTAAGAAAATAGGTTATGATTTATTAACCTCTCCACCTATTCTTGCCTTTCAGAAGTTGCTCACAATGACTTTTGGCTATTTCAAAATATGCACCTCAAAAGATCGTATTTAGAAAGAAAGAATAAGATTAAAACTAGGTGGTGAAATTTTAATAGATTCTTTCAATCATTCAATTTCCTTTCTTTTTTATAAAGTACAGTAAATTATTGTTCAATGATTCTGTTTTTGTCCTGTCTGAGCAAAAATATTCTAATTTTTCTTGACAATATCTGAACATTTTATTGGACCAAGTTCACTTAGATGTTAGCCACTGTCTTTGAGAAAAATGAGAAGAGCTTGTAACTCTCTATGGATACCTATGGTGCCCTTAAATTCAGCTATAATTTAATAAATTATTAAAGAAATGTGGTCATATGTGGAGTTGAGTAGCAATGATAAATTGACAATAATTGCTTTTTAAAAATTGAACTCCTAAGTGCTAATGGCTATGCTAGGTGCTTTACATACATGATCTAATTTAACTTTTAAAATAGCCCTTTAGATTAACTATTAATATATCCCTTTTCAGCAGCATCTCAAAGAGATTTTCACTTGCCTAGGGTCAATTAGCTAACAGGGGATCTGGAATTTAAATCTGTATATGCAGGATTTGAAATTCTGTACTTTTTCCCTGTATTTATTTGTTGTCATGCAGATACTGGGATGAGGGCAAAAGTATGGAATAAGATGATAGCAGAGAGACAGCCTCACTTGGCCAACCATCACAATAATTGTAAGTAGCTTTTTCAGAATATAGAACTCCAGGATCCATTGAGATGTAGCAAATCCTCGATGATTTTTAAAGGCATTGGGTGATTTAGATACATCCTGTCCATGGAAAAGGCTTGTGCAACCACTGAAAGGACATCATAACAAAACATCTAAATTATATTGTATAAAAAGACAAGGACATTTGTCCTTGCAGAGAGAAAAAACACAGCTTAGTGAGAGAATTACTTGGGAATCTTTACAGAAAGAAGAAATAATTTATGGCTAAGAAATTAGGTTATGATTTATTAAACTGATCTCCTAATCTTACTTTTCAGAAGTTGCTCTGAATGACTTTTGGCTATTTCAAAATGTGCACCTCAGAAAATTGTAATTTACTACTTCTGAAGTTATTCAAAAGAATTTGCTGCAGGCTCTCAAAGACAATTCCAAAATAGAAGTTTCAGAAATTATTGAGTAATGGAGGTTTTGTGTAGTTTCTCAAAGGAAGAGGCCAGGGCTTACTTGTATAGGTCTGACACAAGTTTCAAGAGCTTTTTCTATTTTTCAAACAACATATTTAAAACAATCACATAATTTTGTGTTAAAAAGCAAGTTTCCATTATTGCTCAATTCACAATTTAAAATGTGCCCCTATAGTGTAAAATAACAATATAAGATTAGACAGTCTATTGAAAGAAAATAAAAGAAATTTGGCATTATAATTAAGGGATAATAAACATGTTTAAAAATGAGAGTTTGGGCTTTTGTATATATATATATATCTATATAGTTTAATACATAAGGAACAATTTATAGAATCCCAGGTCTGGGAGGATCTTTACCCTCTAGCCCCACTGCCCATTCTTTAGTTGAAACCCTTTTTCAATATTGTTGCAGAGATGAGACAGTATGTGATCAGACACATCTAGTGATAAAAATTTAATCTCTTGAGTATCCCTTTTAATTTTTTTTCGTATACTTTAAGTTTCAGGGTACATGTGCACAACGTGCAGGTTTGTTACATATGTATACATGTGCCATGTTGGTGTGCTGCACCCATTAACTCATCATTTACATTAGGTATATCTCCTAATGCTATCTCTCCCCGCCTCTCCCCACAATAGGACCCGGTGTGTGATGTTCCCCTTCCTGTGTCCAAGTGATCTCATTGTTCAATTCTCACCTATGAGTGAGAACATGCGGTATTTGGTTTTCTATTCTTGCTATAGTTTGCTGAGAATGATGGTTTCCAATTGTATCCATGTCCCTACAAAGGACGCAAACTCATCCTTTTTTATGGCTGCATAGTATTCCATGGTGTATATGTGCCACATTTTCTTAATGCAGTCTGT
>NW_012118155.1:714902-715568 GCF_000951035.1 Colobus angolensis palliatus | reverse complement strand
ATGAACATTTGGGTTGATTCCAAGTCTTTGCTATTGTGAATAGTGCCACAATAAACATACATGTGCATGTGTCTTTATAGCAGCATTACTTATAATCCTTTGGGTATATCCCCAGTAATGGGATGGCTGGGTCAAATGATATTTCTACTTCTAGATCCTTCAGGAATTGTCACACTGTTTTCCACAATGGTTGAACTAGTTTACAGTTCCACCAACAGTGTAAAAGTGTTCGTATTTCTCCACATCCTCTCCAGCACTTGTTCTTTCCTGATTTTTTAATGATTGCCATTCTAACTGGTGTGAGATGGTATCTCATTGTGGTTTTGATTTGCGTTTCTCTGACGGCGAGTGATGATGAGCATTTTTTCATGTGTCTGGCTGTATGAATGTCTTCTTTTGAGAAGTGTCTGTTCATATCCTTTACCCACTTTTCGATGGGTTGTTTTTTCTTGTAAATTTGATTGAGTTCTTTAAAGGTTCTGGATATTAGCCCTTTGTCTGATGAGTAGATTGCAAAAATTTTCTCCCATTTTGTAGGTTGGTAGTATCTTTTGCTGTGCAGAAGCTCTTCAGTTTAATTAGATCCCATTTGTCAATTTTGGCTTTTGTTGCCAATGCTTTTGGTGTTTTAGACATGAAGTCCTTGTCCATGCCTATGTCCTGAAT
>NW_012118155.1:713125-713708 GCF_000951035.1 Colobus angolensis palliatus | reverse complement strand
ATTGCCCTAGCCAGAACTTCCAACACTATGTTGAATAGGAGAGGTGAGAGAGGGCATCCCTGTCTTGTGCCAGTTTTCAAAGGGAATGCTTCCAGCTTTTGCCCATTCAGTATGATACTGGCTGTGGGTTTGCCATAAATAGCTCTTATTATTTTGAGATATGTTCCATCAATACCTAATTTATTGAGAGTTTTTAGCATGAAGGGCTGTTGAATTTTGTCAAAGGCCTTTTCTGCATCTACTGAGATAATCATGTGTTTTTTGTCTTTGGTTCTGTTTATATGCTGGATTACGTTTATTGATTTGCGTATGTTGAACCAACCTTGCATCCCAGGGATGAAGCCCATTTGACCATGGTGGATAAGCTTTTTGATATGCTGCTGGATTCAGTTTGCTAGTATTTTATTGAGTATTTTTACATCGATGTTCATCGGGGATATTGGTCTAAAATTCTCTTTTTTGGTTGTATCTCTGTCAGGGTTTGGTATCAGGATGAAGTTGGCCTTGTAAAATGAGTTAGGGAGGATTCTCTCTTTTTCTATTGATTGGAATAGTTTCAGAAGGAATGGTATCAACTCCTCCT
>NW_012118155.1:701825-710538 GCF_000951035.1 Colobus angolensis palliatus | reverse complement strand
GTGCTGGGAGATCCACTGCTCTCTTCAAAGCTGTCAGACAGGGACATTTACCTCTGCTGAGGTTTCTGCTGCTTTTTGTTTAGCTATCCCCTGTTCCCAGAGGAGGAGTCTACAGAGGCAGGCTGGCCTCCTTGAGCTTTGGTGGGCTCCACCCAATTTGAGCTTCCTGGAGGTTTTGTTTACCCACTTAAGCCTCAGCAATGGCAAGCACCCCTCCCCCAGCCTCACTGCCTCTTTGCAGTTAGATCTCAGACTGCTGTGCTAGCAATGAGGGAGGCTCCATGGGCATGGGACCCTCTAGGCCAGGTGTTTGATATAATCTCCTGGTGTGCCATTTGCTAAGACCCTTGATAAAGTGCTGTATTAGGGTGGGAGTTACCCAATTTTCCAGGTGTTGTGCGTCTCAATTTCCTTTGGCTAGAAAAAGGAATTCCCTTTCCCCTTGTGCTTCCCAGGTGAGGCAATGCCTCGCCCTGCTTCAGCTCTCGCTGGTCGGGCTGCACCCGCGGATCAGCGCCAACTGTCCAACACACCCCAGTGAGATGAACCCAGTACCTCAGTTGAAAATGCAGAAATCCCGTGTCTTCTGTGTCGTTCACGCTGGGAGCTGGAGGCTAGAGCTGTTCCTATTTGGCCATCTTGGGTATGACCCCCTTTTAATCTTAATACACTCTTGATATAAAGAAATTTCTTCTTTTGAGATGAAATCTGCTTTCTTCTTGCATCTACCCATTGTTCTCTGCTCAACTCCCTAACACCCTACCAACTGGTGTATCCTCCTTTGCCACATTCTAACCTTAAGAGTTCCAGTGATTGCTAATATCTTTATATAGCATGATTTCAAGCCACTTCATTCAGCATGTGCTCCCTTAAAACAATTTTAGTTTCTCTATATCCCTCTCAAATGTGTGTATCCACAAGCATTTTGAAATTAAAAAAGTTCACTAGATACTTTTTGTTATATGATGCCATAATAATGGAATATGATGTAGTAGAAGGACTTCTCATCTGTCTAGGTTAGGATTTTTTTGGTTATTTCTCCTTGCATCTTTATCTTTCTCTGTTGGACTATTAGCTCTCTGAAGGGAACAGATTTTTTTTTTTTTTTTTGGTCATTACTCTAGTATTCCCATGCCTAGCATAGTGCATGTGCTGTGCACAGTTAGTATTATATTTATATCCACTAGTTGACCAGATGGATGGATGGATGTTAAGGTCTGTGGCATAATTATGATTTTAATTCAATAATAAATTACTTTTACTTTCAGTTGGGCTCTGATACAAACTGGTTCATGATAGTCAATCTCATAATCTATTTTTTCCAAGAGCTATAAAATCTTTCTAGTGTGACTTTTTTTACAAAGAAGAAAACATCACATATCAATAGGATATATCTCGGAGGATGAGGTGATTTTAACTTGTGTAGTAACCAAGTTATTGATGTCTTTTTTCCCTTGAAATTTATTTTATTGGTCTGTCACTTTGGAGTGACATAAGTACTAGGAGATTATTTAGCTGATTTGAAATAGCCTTGATGTCATGGTCTCAATATTTTAATCAATACTATGGATAAGTAGAATTATGAGAGGCTGATCAATGTACAAATAGCATAGATATGGAATATGCTGTGGATACACGAGAATCTTAATCACAATTGATCTCAGCAGGTTGGAATGATGCTGTAAATTCCTCCTTTTTAATCTTATGCCTAGAAAAGATACAAGAATAAGCATAATTATATAGCCAGACTTGAAAACTCGTGGCAGGCCAGAAGCTATGAAGACATCGAAGAGATAGGAAGCAGATAGGAAGCGGCATCTATCAACTGAGTTTTCACAGTAAGCTTTGAAGATCATTTTAGAAATCATGCAGGGCACCTATGGAAGAACCTTGACCCATAAAATGGCACATAATGAAACAAGTGAAAGGGATTCGGGGCCTAGAAAGGTTTTGCTAATGCTGAAAATGGAATCAAATACTATCTTAGGCTGCATTAATTGAATAAGGGAAGTGGTAGCCCTGTTTCCTATGGATGTGTGGAGTTTTATATTCTTTATCAGGAGTCATTATTAATAAAACATGAATAAAAACTAATACTTCTCAAAGAGTAGCAGCTGAGATGGAGAGAAATTTTAGATTTTCTCATTTGAGAAAGAACTAAGGAGACTGAAATAATGGTTCTGAACTTGGTGTATACTTTGGAATCACTGGAGATTTGTGTTTATTTTTAATACACATATGGATACCCCTCCTCTGAAGGATTCTTACTTCTTAGATCTGGGATGAGGAGAGTATATGCATTTTAAAAACATTTTTACAGATGGTTCACATTTCCATCTCTGGTTGGAATCATCAAACTGGAAGTAGCTTAGAAAAGTGTATTAAGTAGGATATGATTGTCTACAAACACAAAAATGACAAAGTTCCTACTCACTGAATCCCCTGGGAAAGCCTGTTGCTCGATTTCCACCTGGGATCTTTTACAATTTCTAAAATTGATAGCTAACTAGATGTGGGCCAAGGGAAATGGCTTTTGGGTAACTAGTGGACTGGGATAAATATTGCTGGCATAGAAGCATTGTGGTTCTTTTTCTCTATATTCTACATTCTCTTTTCAATTCCCACTTCAACACTCTTCTTGTGCTAGGGTAGCCCAGGCCCTTGGGGGTGATATGGATCTGAACTAGGATTAGGACTAGGACGGGACTAGACCTTAGATGATTATGCACGGTTTACAATTTAGCAAAGATATCAGATTCAGTAGCCCTTTATTTAGAATCTTTCTCTCATTATTGCCACAGCAGCATCAGGTTTGGAAACAGACTTAACTCATTGAGAAGTTAAGTCACTCATCTGTCATGCAAACTCGGCCAACTTGGTGTTTGAAAGGTGAGATAATTTTCTGCTTTGAAAAAGTCTGCAAGACTTCCTTTTTATTACAAAGTGGTTAAAGGTAGTCACCCATGCCCACAGTTCCTTCACTCTTTCGTCTCCGTCCACTATACTTTACTCTCCAAATTTAGTAGCTCTTGGACAAACGGGGGATTTTTCTGGTTGTGTTTGTAATGATCTAACCTTGAAGATGAGGAAAGGTAAGGTAGGGAATTTAAGAATTTTCCTCCCAAATATTCTTATGATTTTCTCACCTAGGAAAAGAGCGGTAGAGATCATATGATGTCTAGTTTAGAAAGTGAGTATACTTTGGCTTTAAACTTACAATGGTTCAAACATAATTTTACTCTAGTATCTGAGACTTGCCTGGAAGGTTGTTTCACTTGCTTGAATGTTACCACAGATTGTCTTCCTAAATAAGCGAAAGCAGTCAGTGGTCTCACAGCCCTGAAAGAAAAGAACCAGTAAGATCAGATAGGTCTGCTTCTCGCAGGTAGAGTAGGGGCAACATTGGGAGAGAGTGGAGCTGTGACGAGGAGGTGGAGTGGACACCTCATATTTGTGTCTTCAGAAGGGAATCTGAGATCCAAATATACCCTGCCTAGAAGAAAAACACATAGCTAAAAATAAAGGTTCAGCGCAGACAGCTAGTTAGCCAAAGCATCTTTTATGTCCCCTCTGTCAACAGTCTTATCTATTCTAAGGAAGAAGGAATACCTTCTTACGTATTCCTTAGGACCAAGAAGATGAGAACAGAGAATTAAATATCTGGTTACTTTCATCTTTTCCATTTTTGTCTGCAGCAGACAAATAAATAGGCTCTTCTCCACTGCTCCCCCCATTTATCTTGGTATTGGTATAAAAGATTTTTATAATGCATTACTTAATTCCTCAGTCTGTAAAACTAACCTCCTACTATTACTTTTAAGGAAGGTACCAATAGAAGTTTTTCCCTCAGCTCAGGATGAATTTAACAGGACTATTAAAGCCATGTTCACATTTCAAGCCTCTCATTTAAAAAATAAACCTCTTAGGCTTTATTAAAGAAATTTCAGACATGGTGGGTGTAGATGAAGCTAGTGTGAGTGTAGAGCATATTTTGGAACATATAGCTGTCTCCGGGCTCCTACATTTGATACCAACAGATGAAAACACTACCAAGTCCTGATGACGGCACTCAGAGCAGACTCCTACATTAAAATCTCCATCACTCCTGAGCTTTTCCCAGCTATAATTCCTATATGCACAAAGGGCCCCTTTAAAATGAGTTAATGACTTTGATTTTGTGTCACCAGCTCCATTTATTTATTGATATTCTTACCCTCAAAAATCTATTTCAGGCTGGGTGCAGTGGCTCACGCCTGTAATCCCAGCACTTTGGGAGGCTGAGGCTGGTGGGTCACAAGGTCAAGAGATCGAGACCATCCTGGCAAACACGGTGAAACCCATCTCCACTAAAAATACAAAAAATTAGCCAGGTGTGGTGGCGGGCGCCTGTAGTCCCAGCTACTCCGGAGGCTGAGCCAGGGGAATGGCGTGAACCTGGGAGGTGGAGCTTGCAGTGAGCTGATATCCTGCCACTGCACTCCAGCCTGGGTGACAGAGCCAGACTCTGTCTCAAAAAAAAAAAAAAATCAATTTCATCACTTCTAAATGATTAACAGAGAACATTCCTATCAGTAAAGTAAGGTCATAATGCATAGTTATTTCATGTTTAGGCCTTGGAGTAATCGGAACCTAGGCTTGAATTCCAACCCTTACATTAATTAGGATGACCTAGAGCAAGCTACTCAACCATCCTGAATCGCAGATTCCTCACTGTAAAAAGGAAATGATGCTCAACCTCAAAGGGAAAAGACAGAGTATCTATTAAGTGCTTGCTGTAGAGTAAGCAGCAAATGAATACAGGCTCATATTTTTATGGTCACCTAACTTACAGAACGATCTTGTTTTCTTTTTCTAATCAGTTAAGCTGAGGCATTAAAAGTCATAGCAATGATGATTTTAAAAGTTATTGATAATGTCAGCTAAGAAGAGGTGAAAAGTCAGACTGCAAAGCAGTAAGACAAGGTGTTTATTGGGGTCTTACGAATTGTAATTTGGGAGACACAGATTTAGCTAGAAGCCAAATTATGTTCTGAAGAGAGAGAAGAGTGTAGGGTGTTTTTGTTTTTGTTTTTGTTGTATTTAAAAAAAAAAAAACAGAAAGAAAGCTCAGGGAAATTACACAAGTTGTTTTGAAAGAATTATCATTTGTGGAGGTAGCTGTCATAGCACATGGGTCCATAATTCATTGGTTGTTGCCATTGAGGAGCTGCAGTGCTAGAAAAATTCAGCTGTTTCCAGGATGTTGTGGTCTGGTGGTTTGGCCCAGTTTAAAAGTTCCAGGCAAGTTTCTATAATAAGTTTCTGGGTATTTTTTTGTTTTGTTTTCTTTTGTTTTTTTTTTTTGCATGGTTGTAGGCGTTGCAGGCAGTCATTAGAATGGCTTCTTGACTCTGTTTTAGAGCTCTGAACTTGAGTGATTACATTTTGTATATCACATTTCACAATAATAATTGTAATTTAATTTTACTTTTACTATAGTGGTAAATTTATGTGCATCATCTGGCATATAATAAATATTCTTATCCTCGTGATTCTGAGGGGGAGAGTAAAGCTGGAAATTAAAGCTAAATATTCTAAGTAAAATTTATCCTAATCCCTGCTGCCTCATCCAAAAGAAATCCTCTATGCTATTTTTCCTTTATCTTTCTTTGATTAAACTTGACCTTTTTCACAATGAGTGCCATAAAAATCCAACTCTGAGACAGTAGTGGAAAAGATAACTTTAGGGGATGATATAAGCTGGAAACACATTTTGTTTATAACACTCACTTTATCCCAGGGCATTCTAGATAGAATGAGGGCCGCCTTGGGCCACTGGCTTTTCAGGTATTCATTAATCCTGAAGAAAGCTTCAGGTTGGGGTCATTACCGCTTAATTACATTTTGTGATTACTGGCACATTCTTCAGTGACCTTATTCTGTGTGTTGGCCTGTTTGTTCATAAGAGAATCCATGCAGCTGGAAATTTTGGCTGACTAGAAAGTTTAAATGAGGATTTTTTTGGCTTGAATTGAAGGCTGTTCTTGCTGAAATGTCAACACATTTTTCTCCCATCTGGATATAGTTAATCACGGTGCTTGCTTTTATATACTTTTTTTTTTTAATAAGCTTTGCTTTTGAGGTGTGCTTGAACTTATCAAAATGTTGTTTTAAAGCAGAGCTTCGAGCAGAAGTGCTCCTCTATCATTATTTACTCTTTGTGGGCATAACAGGGGAAGTTTTGTCATGAACACTTCAGCATCTTCAAACCTGTAATCTAGGCGACATTCCAGACTGTGAAGAAATTGGAGAAAATTTAAACTTTATGAAGAATCTAAGAATAATGTTGTTCTACAAGTCATAGAAAAGGAGACCTGATCTAGTAGCAATGATAACTTGGCTAGGAAATGGTAAATCTGGCTGGATTTTATGCTGAATTACAACTGATTCCTGTGCAAAATAGTTTTACTTCCTTATTTACACTTGTTATTCATGCCACAGATACTTACTGAGTGCATCCTTTCAGCTACACATTGGGGAAGATATTGTGGATACTGAACTCTGTGAAAACTGGGATAGTGCTTTCTCTTTTGTGATTGTATCTACAAGACCTTCACAGTGTGTGACAATACATAAACAAACGAGTGTGGCGGGGCTCCAGCAAAATTGTATTCGTGGACAATGGAATTTGAATAGCATATAATTTTTTGTATGTCATGAAATTTTTATTTTGAGTTTTTTCAACTATATAAAAATGTGAAAACTATTCTTAGCTTCTGGACTGTACACAGATAGCATTTGGATATGGCCTATATGCTGTAGTTTAGCAACCCCTGATGTATACCACAAACAAAAGAAACAGTAGCGTGATCACTGTTCGTAAAAGATCTTCTGGGTTTTATGGGAGCATATGGAACTCTTGAGTGTCTGGGTACTGCTTAAGGAAATGATGGCTTCTATGTTGGAACCACAAAAAGAGAAAGGATAATCCTGTTAAAGCCGAAGAGAAGATTATGTACAAGACCCCACAGGCAAGAGAATAAAATATGACCAGAGTGTAAGACGGGAAATAGTGAGAAATGTGCAGTCTATAGAGGTAAGCAGGGGTCATATTATGAATGGCCCTGTATGTCATATAAAGGATTTTAGAGTTGTAGGAAGCCTTTGGAAGGTTTTAAATAGTAAGCAAGTATGAGATTAAATTTGCAGTTAAAAATATCCCTATGGATGCACATGGAGAATGGAAGAGACATAGCTATGTCCAATATAATTTTGCTTACAAAAACAAGTGGCAGGTCAGATTTGGCCTGGGGTTTATATTTCGCTAAACCCTACTCAAGAGTCTGACAGCCTGATTGCAGTTTTATTTCCTGACTGTTGTTTGTTTTTTTTTTTTCTGTTTGTTTATTTTGGCAAATTACTAAAATTCTTTAGTATACTGTTCTGATGAACTCTTCTTTTCAAGGAAAAGTGAAAAGTCCATAAATCTAAAGGAAGTTTGGAAAAACTTAAAACTTTCATTTACTATGTTTAAAGAAAGCAGCAGCTCTGGGTAAATGTCAGACTATAGCTATTTTATTTCATTTCATTCAATGCTATTACCACCTTTTCCCAGGGAATCTGTCCTTCTGTAGGGTACTTTGCCACATTATTAGTTTTGATATTTCCTTTTCCTCATGTCTGGGTCCTGTTTCCCAGCTCATGCTATTGAGGTTCCTGCATGACACTAGCTACATTGACTTGAGTTGTAAGATGATCAACTAGTTAACTTGAAATCCAGGCTTAGTTTTCTAATTTCAGTATCTTCAAATCAAGTAGAGGGAAGGGAGGGATGAAGAGAGGCTGGTTAATGGATACAAATACACGCTTAAATAGAAGAAATAAGACCTAGTGTTCAATAGATCAACAGAGTGACTGAATTAACATTAATCAATTGTACATTTCAAAATAGCTAGATGAGAATAATTTGAATGTTCCTAGTGCAAAGAAAAGACAAATAAGGCAGTAAATATCCCAGTTAACCTAACTTGATTATATGAATATGTCCAACTAGCACATGTATCCCCAAAAAAGCACATCTAATATATATCAATGAAAAAAAATCAAGTAGAGAATGGCAAGGACTGTTTGCCAAATTATTTAATTTTAAAGACATCTTGCCAATTTTGATACAAAAAAATAACAATTTTTCAAGTGTTAAGATCCCAAAGACTACCTAGAATTCAAATATATATGAGAGGCAAAGTGACATAAAATGACAGGCTCATATGAAAACACTAATAAAGATGGATATGAGAAGACTCTATAGAAGTAAAGGCTTCTTTTTTATCAGATGATTGGGCACAAAAATCCAAGGTTGAAAGTTTGGGCTATAAGAATAGATACTAGAAGTTTGACAAGTCATGAACTTACTGATATTCTGAAAAATTTGTGCAATTATTATTTTTTGTTTTAAAAAAGAAAAAAATCCAAGAGATCTTTACAACTTACATTACCATGTATAATGTGTAGCAGAAAGATTCCTGAACTGGAGGACTGATAAGACCAGGATTATAATCGGTCACTCACTGGTAGCCATTTGTCTTTGAGCAGGTGATATGACGCCCTGTGAAATGAGAAGAAAGGGGTTATTACTGTATTATTGTCTTGCATTCAAATTTGCTCCGTACCTCTGCCACCTCATCATTCCAGAGCAGATGTAGAATGTCAGCAAGGGTAATTTTCCCAAACATTA
>NW_012118155.1:701031-701424 GCF_000951035.1 Colobus angolensis palliatus | reverse complement strand
AAGGCATCGCCTCACCTGGGAAGCACAAGGGGGAAGGGAATCCCTTCTCTTAGCCAAAGGAAATTGAGACACACAACACCTGGAAAATCAGGTAACTCCCACCCTAAAACTGCGCTTTACCAAGGGTCTTAGCAAATGGCACACCAGGAGATTATATCCCATACCTGGCCTGGAGGGTCCCACGCCCATGGAGCCTCCCTCATTGCTAGTACAGCAGTCGGAGATCTAACTGCAAGGCAGCAGTGAGGCTGGGGGAGGGGTGCCTGCCATTGCTGAGGCTTAAGTAGGTAAACAAAGTCTCCAGGAAGCTCGAACTGGGTGGAGCCCACTGCAGCTCAAGGAGGCCTGCCTGTCTCTGTAGACTCCACCTCTGGGTGGAGTCTGACAGCTGTC
>NW_012118155.1:658792-694296 GCF_000951035.1 Colobus angolensis palliatus | reverse complement strand
AAAAAAAAAAAAAAGATGCAATTATCTGTGACATGCAGTAAAGCAAAGCCCAATAAAATGAGGTATTCATGGAATCAACCCAAATGCCCATCAAGGACAGACTGGATAAAGAAAATGTGGTACACATACACCATGGAATACTATACAGCCATAAAAAGGAATTCGATCACATCCTTTGCAGGGACATGGATGAAACTGGAAGCCATTATCCTCAGCAAACTACCACAGGAACAGAAAACCAAACAGAGCATGTTCTCACTCACAAGTGGGAGTTGAACAATGAGAACACATGGACAAAGGGAGGGAAACAACACACACCAAGACCTGTGGTAGGGGCGGTGGGAGGAGACAGAGCATCAGGATAAATAGCTAATGCATGTGGAGCTTAATACCTAGGTGATGGGCTAATAAGTGCAACAAACCATCATGGCACACATTTACCTATGTAACAAACCTACATATTCTGCACGTGTATCCTAGAACCTAAAATAAAATACATTAAAAAAATAAATAAATAAATAGCTTTCATAGAAGCATGTTGGAAAAAAATTAGCTAAGAATGTAAATGCTTTTAAAGGCCAAGAGTGGGCTAAGATTTCAGTTTAGATAAATGGAGAGCCCCAATCACAAGGAGTGTTTGCCCTAACTCACAAACTGTTCTCCATGGGCCTCCACTAGGTGCTCACAGACAGACTGAGTGCAAGGCAAGAGACTGGAAAGCCCCTTCACCCCTGGTCTATAGTGGGCTAGATGTGCAGGAGCTAACTAAATGCCACTAGGTGACAGGCAAAAACACTGTCCACTTCTGCAGATCCTTCCTCCATAGGAAACAAAAGACTTCAGAGACTGGGAGAGGATAGAAAACACTCTTACCATAAGGAATGCTAAAGAAAGAGCAGAAAAACCTCTTGCGTCAAGAATCATGCACCAGTACAAAGCAGAGTTATGTTACCACTTGTGGAGGACCAGAAAACATCTCTTGCCTAACACTTGACACAGATTTTAAAAAGATTTTGCGTGCTATGGGAAGGAGAAGGAGAAGGAATGTTAAAAATACCTCATTCACAAGACCTATATGAAGAAGCCTTGCTTTACTTAGCCTGAGGTTGAACCAGGGGAACAAGAACCCTTTTCACCCGCACCATGCAGCTAATACCAAGTAACCGGCAGAAGCAACTCGCTGATGGAAAAGGGTGTAAGGAGACTCCTTGTGTGATTCAGACATTCAGGAACTGCTGAAATGGAGGGATAGAAAAAGACACTAGAGGCCCTCCAGCAGCCCCATCCTCTATGCAGAAGATGGCAGCCCAACACTGAAGGTATCTGACGACTGGCTCACTGAGGATAATGACAGCAACAAAAAAAGCCCAACCCAACTCAGTTATTGACTAGATTGAGTCAAACTCTCCCTGTAATAACAACCTGAGAGAACTCATTTCTGGGAATAAATACTATTTGCCTCAGACTCTACTGCTATTTGAAATGTTATGTTTAGCATGCAATCAAAAGTTACGTGACTCACAAAAAGAAAACGAAAGACTCACTGTGAAAAGATAAAATAATTTGCAGAACTAGACATACAGAGAATCCAGCTATTAGAAGAATGAGATAGGAGTTTAAGATTACCATAATTAACAAGTTAAAGTATCTAATAAAAAGGGCGGACAATCTATATGAGTGAATGGGGACTTTCAACAGAGAGATAAAAATTAGTTTAAATGGCAAAATATTAGAAATTAAAAAAAACGGGCTGTCAGAGGTGAAGATTTCCTTCAACAGGTTGATCTCACACTTGAGGAAAGAGTGAGCTTGGAAGTAGGCTAATAGAAATAACCCAAAATAAAACACAAAGAGAAAAACAATGCTAAAAACAAAACAAAACAAAACAAACAAAAAAAATCAACGTAACACCCCAGAGTTGTGGGTCAATATCAAATGGTCTAAAATATTGACGAATTGGAATCTCAGAAGGAGAAAAGATACAGAAATAAGCAGAACAAATATTTGTGTAAATAAAAGCTGAGGATTTTTCAAAATTAATGAAAAACAGATCTATGTTGTTAAAAACAGATCATTCAACAAATAACAGATCCATGAAGCTCAGACTACCTCACAAAGAATATGGCATAAACTTATCTATATATGTCATAGAAAACTGCTGAAACAAAGATAAGAAGAGATTATTGTAAGCAGCTGAAGAAACATGAACATTTTAAACATGCTGTCTTTACATATGAACACACAGTATCTCAGTCCATTCAGGTTCCTATAATAAAATATCAGAACCTAGGTAGTTTAAAATCATAATAAATTTATATCTCACAGTAGTGGGTAGTGTAGTAGTGGAGATTGAGACATTCAAGATCAAGGCATCAGCAGATTCAGCATCTGGTGAGGCCTCACTCTGGTTTATAGATAGCACACTCTAGGTGTGTTCTCACATGGCAGAAGGTGCAAGCTAGCTCTCTGACGTCTCTGTTATAAGAGCCACTGTGTTAGTCTATTTTTCACTGTTATAAAGGAATACCTGAGACTTGCTAATTTGTAACGAAAAGAGGTTTATTTGGCTCACGATTCTGTGGATGGTACAAGCATGATACTTGTATCTGCTTGGCTTCTGGTGAGACCTCAGCAAGTTTTTACTCATGCAGGAAGGTGAAGGGGAGCAGCTCTGCTACATGGTGAGAGAGAGAGAGAGGAAGAGAGAGGGGTGGAGGAGCCAGCTTCTTTGAACAACCAACTCTTGTGTGTGAACTAATAGAGCAAAAATTTACTCTTTACAAGGGAAGGGCACCAAGCTATTCATGAGAGATCCGTCCCCATGACCCAAACACCTCCCGCTAGCCCCACCTCTTACATTGGGGATCATGTTTCAGCGTGAGATTTGGAGAGGACAAACATCCAAATGATATCAGGCACTAATTCTAATCATGTGGGCTCTACCCTCATGACTTGATCACTTCCCAAAGGCCCTTCTACTAATTCCATCAACTTGAGGTTAGGATTTCAATGCATGAATTTGGGAGGGAAAAGTATTAAGTCTATTGGAGCATAGGTCAGTAAGAAGTAAAAAGACAGATTGTATTCTGTCTTTATAGATTATAAAGTGTTCAATAGATCAACAGAGTGACATTACTAAAATTCTTCAGTTAACTTACAGGTTTGTTTTTGTTTTTTCTAAGTCTCTTCTTATCTTTATAGATTAGAATATAGATTATATTCTAATCACTAATTACAGGAAGACTGGAGTAACTCTATTAATGGAAGACATAACAGACTTAAAAATTAAGGATATTACCATGGATAAAAAGGGATATTACATAATGATAAAGAAATTAATTCATCAAGAAGATATAACAATCTTAAATGTTTATGTACCCAATTACAAATCTTCATATATGTATGTATATATCTATCTGAATGTATATATGCATATATGTGTGTATATGTATGTATCCTGATGAAATGCTCAAAAGAAAAATAGGTAAATCTACAAAGATAGTTAAAGATCAACATTCCTCTGTCTAATTAATAGAAAAAGTAGACAAAAATCAGTAAGACTGTATAATACCTGAATGACATGATTAACCACTTGACTAAAATGACATTTAGAGAACAATTATTTTAATAACAGCAAATACACATCTCAAAATACATATAAAATATCTAGTGAGGTATTTATATTCTTGACTGTCAGATAAAGTACACCAAATTTCATAAATGGACTTATGCTAGAAATAAATGACAGAAAAATATATGGTGAATCTTCATATATTTGGAAATTAAACCACATATTTCTAAACAACTATTGCATCAAAAAAGAATTTAAAAGGGTCATTAGGAAATAATTTTAATTTAATGAAAATCAGAATATATTATACTTTATGTTATGCAGCTAAAGCAGTGCTTGAAGGAAAATTTATAGCATAAAATGCTTACACTTGAAAAGAAGAAAGATTTCATGTGATTTATCTTAACGTGCTAAGGTTCCACTGTAAGACAATAGCAAAATAAAAGCAAACTAAATCCAAAGCAAGCAAAAAAAGAGGATAAAATGAAGGTAGGAGTTAAACTAAAAGTAATTTTAAAATTAGGGAAAATCAATAAAGTCAAATGCTCTTTCTTTGGAAAGATGAAATTGGTAGACTTCTAGACACAGATGATAAATATCAGCGAAGAAAGGTTATCACTAGATCATACAGACCTTGAAAATATTAATAAGAGAATATTATGAATATCTTTATTGTAATAAATTTGATGGCATGGGTTAAATGGATCAATTTATAGAAAGACACAATCTACCAAAGCTAATTCAAGAGAAGGCAGATAACTTAAATAGCCTTCTATCTGGCAAAGATAATCTTTGCACAAGGGCACTCCAAAAAGAGATGCCTTCACTGATTAATTTTACCAGACATTTACATGCTACAACAATTCTTCCATATAATAGAAGAAGAAGGAATACTTCCAATTCAATTTAGGAAGCAAATATTATCCAAATACTAAAATGTAGACAAAGACATTACAGGAAAAGAAAACTATAGGTCAATATTTCTTACAAGCACAGATGCAAAAATCCTTAAAAATAACATGACAAAATGGAATCCAGGAATAAATAATGATAATGCATTATAACCAAGTAGGATTTATCTGAGAAATGCAAAGTTGGTTCAACATTCAAAAATCAATATATATAATTCATTCAAACAGACATAAAATCTACCAGGTTACTCTTTAGAAATTGATAAACTGATTCTAAATTTTATTTTGAAATTAGAAATGTCAAGAATAGTCAAATCTTGAAACCAATTCTCGAAGAAAAAGAAAACCAAAGACTAATGATGCCAGATGGCAAAATTACAGTGAATAAGACAATGTCATATTGGTACCAGGACAAACAATAGAACTGAAGTACAGTTCCAGGAACAAGCCAAGACACATGTAGTCACTTAATTTATTGCAAATTTTGCAACGTAGCACTGTGGGAGAAAGGTTGGTCTTTTCAACAAGTACTTAGTTAACTGAATATACAGACAAGAAAAATAAGTCTTGATCTCTACCATAAAATATAAACAAAAATAAATCTCAGATCTGAAATTTGAAAGTTAAAATGTAAGTTTTTTTAAAAAATTGAAAATTATATTAGTGCTAAAAATGGGCATTTACTTTAAAATATACAAAACTTACTAACTTTAAAGAAGAAAAACTAAGTTGAACTAGTAGATTAAGAACTTCTGTTCATGAGAATACTTCATTTAAAGAATAAAAATATATGTCACAGAGTGGGAGAAGATTTTTTGTAACACAGATGTCTAACAAAGGATTTTTACCCAGAATATATTAAGGACATCTTCCAATTAATAAAAGAGGTCATGGGGGGAGGTCAGCAACACAACCGGGAAATGATTTAAATGGGCACTTTATAACATAGGATGCCAATTGACCTGGAAACATATGACGAGATCCTCCACTTCACTAAGAATCAGCGAAATTCAAATTCAAAACTGCAATATGATATCACTACCCTCTGGGGAAAATGTAAAAGACAGAAAATACCCACTGTTAGTGAGGATGTGAAGCAACTGAAAATGTAAATTGGTATAACCACTTTGAAAAAATAGGTGGCAGTATCTAACCAACCTGAATATATATATATTTATACATTATATGACCCAGCAATTGGATTCTTGCCATATTCCCAAAAGAAGCGTATGCATTTGTTCTTCAAAAGACATATACAAAATAAGCTTTGTAGAAGTCTTACTCATAATAATGAAAAGTATCCAAATATCCAGCCATAATAGAAGGATAATTAAATACTGGTATGTACCAATACAATAGAGCAGTGAGAATTTTAAAAACTCTAACTATATGCAATTACATAGATGGTTCTTAAAAATATAATGCTGAACCAAAAAAGCAGAGATGAAAGAATACATAGTTTATGATTCCATCGATATAAATTTTAAAATGTGACAAAATATTTTTTGCAGCACTAAGATTCTAGATGGTCATTGCTTTTAAGGGCAGATGGTAGGAGGTGTCACAGAGGAGTTTCTGGAGTGTTGGTGATTTTTAAATTTCTTGATCTGGATGCTGGTCAAATGGGTACGTTTACTTCGTGACAACACATTAAGCTGCACACTTCCAATTTTTGTACTTACTATATTTATGTTTTATTCCAATATTTAAAAAATTTATATGCAATATGCTCTATTAAACTTGGAAAAAACAATATTCATGAACGATGAGATTAAAAAGAAACACATCTCTATGTGGGCAGAGAAGAATAAAACTTCTCAAACAAGGTGAAAAAACAATTCTGCCATCAGCCAAGATGAGGAAACTGTGACTGGATTTACCCTTCTGCCTAAATCAGGTAAAAACCCAGACAAAATCTATGAAGCAGAAATTTTTTAGACATTGGGCCTTAGGCAGCATGGGACAGTTATACCTGGGAGAGGAAATGCAAACAAAGTGAACACTATGATTGGACCAGGTAACTACTTGGAGAGTTTCCAGGCTGCAGCATGACGAGAAGATACCAGGCAAAGCCTGGTAGTCCCCAAGTTGAGGAGACAGACTTGGGTGTACTCAGAAACCAAGATATAAGGTATATAAAGAATATTGAAAATAAATTTCTAAAGGTGAAAATTACAATGTTTAATATAAAAAATACATTGGATGAGATTAACAGGATATTAGACAATGAAGAAGACACATTAATGACTTGTATCTAAATAGAAACTATAATAAACAGTATTAAAAGATTGAAAAAATGTGAGTATTACATCAATGAGACAAGGGACAAGTTTAATTGGCCAACTAGCCATTTAATTGGAGTTCCCAAAAGAGAAGAGAGAGAAAAAATAGTGTAAAAATACTGATAGCCTATGTTCTAGAATAATTGAATCAGAATACCTGTGGGTGGCATCTAGAGATCAAGAGTTGGACAGGAATGGTATATGTGTGCTGAGAATAGGATAAATCAATGACCTAACCCAGTGAAAGTGGGTTTCCAAACCAGGATATATGTTATTGACCAAAACGGAAGTGGAATCTGACAACGGTGGATTTTTGGAAGGAGCAGAACCTGTGACATGAAGGGGAAAGCCCAAGCTATGGGAATTTACATAAGGGCAGTCTTTCGTGAGACTTGGCAAGGAGACAGTAAAACAGTGATCTGATTGGTGGTTAGGAAGGTGATTATTTCGGAGAACCCGTAATAAGATCATAGGATCTTATTATAGTATAATTTCTGCTCCTCCCTGCTCTGAGTTGATAGATTTTCAGGACCCAGTCTTGTCATTTCCAAGTAAGGTAATTACATTTTGTGAGTAAGAGATATGATCCTCAAAAGATATCTTGGTGGCTGCAGCAACATCCCAAATGGAATCAGCTGCAAATTCCCAAGATTCAAGATTGCACAAAATTAATATTAACCCACTCTTAAAATAATATATATTTCAAGGGAGGAAGTGAGGGAGAAAAGACACACACAATGAAGGAGAAAAGACACATACAGATTAGCTTTTAGTTTCAAACTCTGCTATTATTTTATCTCTAATCTTGTCTCCCAAAGATGGATTGTAAATATTTTGTAAATACCATGAAATTAGGAATATATCTTATTCTTAAGTTTTTACCACTAGCATAGCATTATGTGTTTAATTAATATTTGTTTAGTAGTTTGATAGGCAAAAATGTATTCGTTGTGTATGTCTAATAGATGAATTGAATGCTCCCTGAGATTTTGTTACAGCTCTCAACTGATGGGAGTTGCTATCTTGGGCTACCTAATGGCAGCTCTGCTTTATAAACACATATACATTTTGATGTAAACTTTTAATTGAAATCTATCTACAAAAAGTGCAGAGATCAATAGTGTATGGCAGAACAAACTTTCACAAAGTGAACAAACTCATGTGACCAGCACCCAGATTAAAAACGGAACATCACCTGGATCCCAGAAGGTCTATTCTGTCTCTTTACATTTGGTAGCTTTTCTTTTCTTTTATTTTATTTTTATCTTTATTTTTATTTTTATTTTTAGTTTTTTGAGACGGAGTCTCACTCTGTCACCCAGGCTGGAGTGCAGTGGTGCAATCTCGGCTCACTGCAAGCTCCGCCTCCTGGGTTCATGCCATTCTCCTGCCTCAGCCTCCAGAATAGCTGGGACTACAGGCGTCCACCAGAACGCCTGCCTAATTTCAGGATGATCTCGATCTCCTGACCTTGTGATCCGCCCACCTCAGCCTCCCAAAGTGCTGGGATTACAGGCGTGAGCCATCACGCCCGGCCTACGTTTGGTAGCTTTCTAAGAGCAACCACTATCTTGAATTGTGACACCATAGACTAATTTTGAATCTTTTGAGTCTGGCTTCTTTTGCTGTATATTTGTGACATATCTGTATTTTTTGTGTATAGTTACAGTTCATTCTCACTGCTGAATAGTATTTATTGTCTAAATATGCCACTATCTATTTATTCAGTCTACTGTTGTTAGACATTTGAGTAGCTTCCTATATGGGGATATTATAAACAGTGTGCTATGAACATTCTTGGACATGTCTTTTGGGGAATACGCTTATGCATTTTGTTGAGTTTGTATCTAAAAGCAGAATAGCTGGGTCAAAGATATGCACAGCTTAGCTTTAGTAGATACTGCCAAGCATTTCTTCAATTTATACTCCCACCAGCAATGTATGAGAGTTTCAGTTGCTCTACATTGTTACCAACATTTGGAATTGTTAATTTTTTTAATTTAAGCTTTTTTGGTGTGTAGTAGCACTGCTTTGTGATTTAAATTCTCATTTTTCTGATTCTTAATGAAACTGAGCTCCTTTCCTTATGACTATTGGCAAATGTAAATTGATAAGTGCTTTTGTGAAACACTTGGTAATATCTTTTGCCCATTGGTTTTCTTTCAATTACATATATCATGTGTTATTGATTTGTAGAAGTTCTTTGCATATTATAGCTATAAATCTTTCTTGGATATATGTGTTGCAAATCATTTCTCTGGCTTTGTGGGTTGCCTTTTTACTTGTTTAATGCTGTCTCCATATGAGACTGTAGAAGCTTTATTTAGTCTTTTAGAAGCTTTCTGTTTAGGTTTTAATTTCCTGCCTGCTACTGTTCCAGAATTTGGTAACTGTAATGAGAAGAAAGCTAGCAATATGATTTAGACTCCCCATATCTCTGCCAAAAGCTTAGTTCTGTTTTCTTTTTTTGTAGCATTCTTGTCTGAGTACATAATTCAGATTCTCATTGTATTAGTCAGGGCTCTCCAGAGAAACAGTATTCATGGTATAAACAAGTTATAGCTATATACGCAATATATATATATATATTGCATATATAGATAATTCAATGAAATATATATATTTCAGTGTTGCAATTTAGTCTGAGTCTGAAGATTTGAGAACCAAGGAAGCTGATTCCAAAGGCTTGAGAAGAGGACTAGGAAGGTCTCTGGTATAAGTCCTGGAGTTTGAAAACCCATGAACCAAAAGCTTCAGTGTTGTGGAGCAGAAGATGGATGTACCAGCTCAAGAAGAGAGAGAAATAATTTACCCTCCTTTCACATTTTTGTTCTATTCAGGCCAAGAATGAATTGAATGATGCTGCCCACATTGGTGAGGATGGATATTCTCTGCTCGGTCTACTGATTCAAATGTGAATCTCTTCCAGAAACACCCTCACAGACAGACCAAGAAATAATGTTTTATCAGGTATCTGGGCATCATTTAATCTGCACAAGTGGACCCATACAATTAACCATAACATGTATCCTTTGGCCCGTGCACAAAATTGCCACATGCCACAAGGGTAAATGTAACTATAGAATTCTGTTTATTTCTGCTATGTTCTTCCCTCTCTGGAGTTACGGTTTTTCCAATTCTCTTTACTGTTGTAGCAGTGTGAAGACTTCAAACAGGTGATTACCATATGTTATCTGGCTATTTTTTTTCCTTTTTATTCTCAGGGGCAGCATTGGCCTGCCAAAATCTACTTCTTCCCATTTTTAAGTAAAAATCTACCACAGAATATTTTGGACTGATGTACACTGACATCAGCTATCATATATCAATCAATGAAGAAATACCAGCAGAGAAGTATTTTATGTAAAATAAACCCACAAGTATTGCTAATCTCAGTACTGTTACATTTTTTACTGACCCTGGGCATCAGCAGATCTGAAGAGTAGTATCTCTTGATAATTAAGGGACATCTCAGTTTTACTTGCTTTTGGGGATTGAACCCTGATTAGCAGTACTGGAAAATTAAAGTGGAGTTGATTATCCTAATAAAGTGAAAGAAGTGAAACAGAAACATATTTAAAGATGTTTAAACACATTAGTAATGATTGTCTTGTCCATGACTAGTTTTTTGCCGATTTGAGCAATGTTAACTGAATCATGGGTTTGATCTTTCATAGAAAACCATGAAAAGAAACTGAAAAATTACTTGGCAAATCACACACACACACACACACACACACACACACACACAATGTGATTTGTTTTGAAATGAATTCCTAACCTAGATTACCAGCCCAATTCCTGTTTATGTGCCAAGGGTGGAACTTGAGCATATGACATCTTAGCTACGGCTGGCTAAGGCAAAAACACCGACTTAGGTTGGCAAATCCCATGGCTGTTGCTAACAGTAACAACATGAACAATTTGAGTTCTTTCATGTACATTGTCTCTCTTACTGGTATTTTAACTGAGGCCACTTAATTGAGCCTTAGCACTGTTTGTATACACAACAATTACTTTTCAAAAATCTAAATAGCTGTTTCAAAGTGAAGCAGAAACACTAATAATACGTGGACCCCTCCAGGGGATATTTCTGGACTTTAAATTTAGAGCTTAGAGATTTCCTGAGAATGATTCAAAATATGTTTGTTTCCTTTTAATAGAAAATTCCATATCCCAGCAACATTCAGTAAGAGTTGGCACAAATAATGTGACATTTGAATAATAACAGTTAAATATCTAAGTCAAAGATGTTTGCTATAATTCTAATCTTAAAAATACCATTTATTGGCCGGGCACAGTGGCTCACGCCTGTAATCCCAGCACTTTGGGAGGCCGAGGTTGGCAGATCACAAGGTCAGGAGGTCGAGACCATCCTGGCTAACACGGTAAAACCCCTGTCTCTACTAAAAATACAAAAAATTAGCTGGGAGTGGTGGTGGGAGCCTGTGGTCCCAGCTACTCGGGAGGCTGAGGCAGGAGAATGGCGTGAACCTGGGAAGTGGAGTTTGCAGTGAGCCAAGATTGCGCCACTGCACTCCTGCCTGGGCGACAGAGTGAGACTCCATCTCAAACAACAACAACAACAAAAAATCAAAAAAAAAAATTATTGTCTTTTTCTAGTTATAAAGATAACACTTTTATGTACATAACTTAATATAAAATTCTTTATAATTGCATCCTAAAAAGAGTGAACAGTTTGTGTAAAACTTTATTTTTTACAGAAGATATCTATATGTTTAAGTTGGATTCATATAATATATCATCATGTATTTGTTTATATATGTTTAAATTATATATGCTTAGACTTATGTGATATATAGGTTTATAATCTGATTTCTGAATTTAACTATATAAGAAACTTATCTTGTCATCATATTTTCTGTAAAATGTTATATTAGCAGGTGTATAATGTAGAAAAATATGTATACACTGACATATTAATAGACATGTAAGTTGTTTGCAACTTTTCACTGTGCTATGTGGACATCCTTGTATATAAATTTTTGACACACATCTGATTATTTTATTAGAATAATTTTTTAAAATAAAAATATGGGCAAATATTTTACAACTTTAAAGCCCTTGTATCATAATATCAAATTACCCTTCAGAATGATGGTAAAGGTATGAGAGCATCTATTTCACCGAATATTTGCCAGTACTAAGAATTGTGCATTTAATTCTCTTTCCCAACTTTATAGGTGAAAGAAATGCTATTTTATGTTCTTTTTAGTATTACTTACCATTTTGCATTACTGGCAAGTTGGACATTAAAAAATGTTTATTGTCATTAGTATATGTTTTTCTTTAGTATATTTATTGCCTCCTCATGTACTTTACTTTCTGTTATATTGGGTGGTTTACTTTTTTCTTACTATTAGTGAGACTTCTTTCAACATAAAGGTCATTAACCCTTTATCTGCCATACGTGTTTCAAAAATTTTCTATTTATAATTTGTCTGATGATTTTCTGACACAACAAAAATTTTACTATGTACATAGTCACATCTATTATACGTTTTCTCCCTGGTTTTTAATTTTTATTTTATGCCTAAAAAGGTCTTATAGCTTCAAGTTCAGTTACATGTTTACCTATATCTGTCTATACATCTATGTCTTAAATTAGCATTTTTATTCATACACTGTACAGGCTGATGTAGTACATGTGATATTTTGATACAAGCACACAACATGTAATGATCAAATCAGGATAATTGAGATATTCATCACCTTAAATATTTATCATTTCTTTGTGTTGGGAACTTTCCTAATCTTCTAGCTATTTTGAAATGTATAATAAATTATTGTTAAGTATAGTCATCCTACTTTGCTAATGAACACTAGAACTTATTTCTTCTATCTAGCTGTAGTTTTATACCCATTAACCAACCTGTCTTCACTCCCTACCCACCACACATACACACTTTCAAGCCTCTGGTAACCACCATTCTACTTTCTATCTCCATGAGATAAGCTCTTTTTAGCTCCCACATATGAGTAAAAAAAGTGATATTTGTCTTACTGTGCCTGGCTTATTTCACTTAACATAATGTCCTCCAGTTTCATGCACGTTGCTGCAAATGACAGGATTTCAGGTTTTTTTCAATAGCTGATATTCCATTGTGTATATGTGTACCACATTTTCTTCATCCACTCGTCCATTGATAGACACATCGATTCCATATCTTGGCTATTGTGAACAAAACTGGAACAAACATGGGATATTTATTTTGCTTCTTTTATGGTTTCATTTTCTTACACTTAACCCTTCAATTTATTTGGAATATATTTGGAAGGTGATACTAATCTAATTTAACCTTTTCCAAATATCCCATTTACCATATAAATTTTATTATATACCAGATAGTTATATACATTAGGTCTTTTTACTGTGCTTTCTGTTTGTGGTCTGTCATGCATTAATATTGAGCTCTTTTACTATTTTAGAGCATACTTGGACATGTAGACAGTGGGATAGACAAACTTTCCTTTTATTATTATTCTGTTTTCAAAAATGTCTTGAATATTTTCACTTGTTTGTTCTTCCATGTTACATTTAAAAATAATATTATAAGGTACAGAAGTTATCTCATACAGCTTTTCAAAAGGATGAGTAAGCTTTTGGTGAACTCTCACATATTTAATGGCCTTTGAGAAATATTGATAAGTAAATAACAAATGTGAAAACTCTGTATAGTAAGCTACCTTTGGTGTTATAAATGAATAAAATTGCTTGGCTATGCAAAGGATTTCTTTGGAAGGATACATAGGAAACAGTGGTTTTGAGTTGGAGGATAGGAGTGGTAGAAGATTTACATGTAACCAAATATTCTTTGGCATTTTTGAATTTTGTAATGTTCATGTTAAATATAACAAATTAAAAATTTTCAAAGATAAAATAAAAACTCTGAAGGTAGATATAAAATTACTCTGATGTTTACAAATTGAAAGTTTTGAGGATGAAGCACTTGCTCCAAATCATAAGGTTAGTGAATGATCAGTGAGGACCCCCTCAACTACCCAGGATTACTCCTTCCAGGCTTCAATGTAGGAGGGAAGAACACAAAGGATTCACAAGCAAATTTAGCCCAGGAAGCACATTCTTCACTACTTCTTAGTGTTTGGCTTAAGTCATCTTGAGCATAAGATTTTTAATCTGAATATCATTCAGTTTCTGAATGTAGCTTGTAACTTTCAAAAATAGTTGAGGATAGGAAGCTCGTTTGGGGAGACAAGTTGTGAAAAGTCGAATGTAAAGAAGGTAAATAGCTGAAAAACTAGAGAGACCCAGTGAAACCTATATGATATTTGGTAAAAAAAAAAAAAAAATGTGTAATGCCCAGACCTACTGTTATGAGATAATGTTTATGTGTTATTTAATGCTGCATAAGAATGTCACCTTCCTGCACAAACGAGTGACCACATTCCAGCTGGGCACCATGTGGGTAGAGTGCCAATAAAGGACTTTAAAACGTTTTCTGTATTAATAGCAGAAGACAGAATAGAGTTCATTGTGCCAAACACTGAGTAGCCGTGTCTCACTCAGAGTAGAGACACAGGGCTAATAATTTACCAATAATATCTGGAAGGAAAGCAGTGCTTTTCATGGCGATAGATTTCATTACTGTGACATATATTTGTTGGCTTTTGAAGTTAGATAGAACTGAGTTATACCTTAGCCCCAAAACTTGCTAGCTGTGTGCAAAGGGACTTGTTCTTTGGCAATGTAGAGGCAAAGCAACATTGATGAGCCTTAATTTTTTTCATCTGTCAAATATATATTGTAATGCCATCAACATTCGTTAGTTAATTCAATGAGCTACACAGTAGACAGTGTTCCAGGTATGGGTGGTTCCACAGTGTATAAGAAAAAGATGTCTCTGCATTCATGAAACTTTTCTTTTACTAGGGAATAACTAAATAAAATAAACACAATGCAGTGTTTACTAGAACAGTTAGCACAGTAAACCCTGAATGAATGATATTATTTATATTATAGTCATAAGAGTACATATGTACTCTTATGTTAACATTATTTATTATAACATAGTAATATGTTAACATTATTTATTATTTTCATTATTTCAATGAGTAGCTAAACAAAGTTCTAGTCTGAATTTTAAAGGTCTTGGCACAAACCCTAACGGAGCAATAGCAACATAGCACCCACCAAAGGGGAACCAGACAGAAGCAGAACTCAGTGCTTTAACTCCACTGGAAAAAGAGTTCCCTTAGTCCTTACAAAGAGGTATTCAGTCTCAGAGCCGGCCTAACAGTCTTTCTTAGTTGTTTCCTATGTGTTGTAATCCACATCCGATTCTCATTATATTGCACGTTTCAGTTCTTTTTTTTTTTTTTTTTTTTTTTGAGACGGAGTCTCGCTCTGTCGCCCAGGCTGGAGTACTATGGCCGGATCTCAGCTCACTGCAAGCTCCGCCTGCCGGGTTCACGCCATTCTCCTGCCTCAGCCTCCCGAGTAGTTGGGACTACAGGCGCCCGCCACCTCGCCCGGCTAGTTTTTTGTATTTTTTAGTAGAGACGGGGTTTCACTGTGTTAGCCAGGATGGTCTCGATCTCCTGACCTCGTGATCCGCCCGTCTCGGCCTCCCAAAGTGCTGGGATTACAGGCTTGAGCCACCGCGCCCGGCCTCAGTTCTTTACAATAAAACCTTCTACCATTTTTACAAAGTATTGAGTCACAGTCCGTTTTAATATGGTTCTATATAGATACCTAGATCAGGAGAACACAAGTCTGTGTCCTGAGTGGAAAACGAAAGGACCATTCTTTGCTAATGAGGGTTCATATTTCCCCTGTAGTTAGAAAATTTCAGTTTGATGAGTTTAAGAAAATGTGCCTCTTTCAAAAGAAATTATGACCTTCCTCTGACCTTTATTATTCATTTAACATTTATTGAGCAAGTCTTTCATATCGCTCAGAAAAGAATAAGGAAAAGGTGAGGCAGTAAATGGAGTCTATTCTGAATCTCAAAAGCCTTCTGATTTCATCCCTCAAAGGTTTGTGAGGAGACATTGATAGTCCAGTGGTGAAGTGCAAAGCACAGGACTTTATCACGGAATCGCTGAAAACTATGCTGGGAATCTACTGAGTTCTCTTTCTGAATGAGACAAATGGTATTTTTAAAGGCAAAGTAGAAAAGGGTAAATTTGCTTGCATTAATTATAGAATTAGGACATCAATATTAAAGAGTCCCAGTGCACTTAGATAATAGTGGCGTTAACAGAAATGAAGTGATGAGATTTCGGAAGTTCGGATTACCAGGCCACAAGAGCAATGGCAACCCCTTTCTTTTCTTTTTCAGCAAAAAGCTTTTGACCGTTCATTTCCATTTAAGAGACTCAAACATATGGCATTACCCTTTGCTCAGCAGGCATTTTCTTAATTGGAAAACACGTGTGCCTTTCTTTTAGATTCATCAGGATACTCCGGAGAAAATGTTTTACCATCCGTGGATGTTCACTTCTCTTTCTCTTTATCTGCATCAAAAATTCTGTGTTAACAAACCCAGTTTCATTTGTGAAACAGCAATTATGATTTCTAGTTTGGTTAAATATTTGTGCCAAAGGTGAGAAAGGGAAAACTTCCTAGAATTCAAAAAGAATGCTTTCAAAGTTTTTACCATATCCATTTCAAAGGAAAATTATATGAAAAAGGTAATTGAGAGACTCCCATATTTGTAAATGGTTCCTTGGAAATAAACAGATCTTTTCAAAGAAGTGGAAGTGGCCTTCCACTCCCTCTCTTGCCATCTAGAAATGGGTTCAAAAGGAGATTCTTTATCACAGTCAAGTGTTTAGGGGTTTAGGGGACAGGCACTACTCAGGAAGGTTTCTGGCTGTCCAACAGCCCTTTTCTTTAATCTCCCAGCAGCCTATGGGGGAAGATGTGAGTAGGATGATCCAGCTGGGACATCTTGGATGGCAGTAACCTAGTATCTACTTGAACACTTCTCCCTAACCTCATTACCATTGCACTCCAGGAGGATTGCATACTAGGGAGCAGATGCTGTAACCCTTCTCTTCTAGACCACAGGAAAATTAATCCAGGTAGTTTGCTTTGAAGGAACTTTTTGAAAAAGTATGAAGGTGAAAGATTAAAGGTCTTATAGCACAAAGAAGATCTATCACATTTCCCGCCACCCCAGAACTGACAATATTTGCTCAAATTCAGTGTTTTTGTGATCTATGTATGGGTCATTTTAATTTCCAGTGGCTGTCAATCCAAGACTACAGGACTTGCTGGTCCTATTAATGCAAATTTTTGCATTGTATCTTCATTTTAAGGGACCCAAAACACATTGCCTTATTTCTCTGCCTGTTTTCTTCTCCTCTCATTAGATAATGCATGTCTATCTGCTGCAATACAATTCTAGGCAATGGTGGACAGAACGTAATTACAGTAGTCTGAAGAGATTGCTTAAAGAGACTGGCCATAGTGAAATCAGTGTCTAAGGTTTCCATCCACCTGTCTAGCCATCTCTGAAGGCTTTGGACAGTGTGACAGAACATACAACTTGGGGCCAGCCTACTTAGGTTTGAGTCTTAACTCTACCTGCTAGGGCCTGTGTGGCTCCAAGCCAATATTTTTATCTCTCTGTGTTTGAGTTTCTTTTTCTGTGGAAAGGGTGAATAATAATAGCTGCTTCTTAGAAGAGTTTTCAGGGTTAAATGAGCTAATATATGAACAGCACTTAAAACAGTACCTGATACATAGTAAGTGGTAAGTAAGAGTTTGCTATCGGCCAGGCGTGGTGGCTCACGCCTGTAATCCCAACACTTTGGGAGGCTAAGGCAGGCGGGCATCACAAGGTCAAGAGATGGAGACCATCCTGGCCAACACGGGGAAATCCCGTCTCTATTAAAAATACAAAAATTAGCCCGGCGTGTGTAGTCTCAGCTACTCTGGAGGCTGAGGCAGGAGAATCACTTGAACAGGTGAGATGGAGGTTGCAGTAAGCCACTGCACTCCAGCCTGGTGACAGAGTGAGACTCCGTCTCAGAGAAAAAAAAAAAGAAAAGAAAAGAAAAAAAGAGTTTCCTATCACTACTACTAGGTTTTTTTGTTTTTGTTTTTGTTTTTAACAGCCTGACCTTGAAATGTTTTATGCACTCCTTGAGGTTGTGTGCAAAATTTAATGTGGCTGCTTAAATATACAGTTTCCTGGTAGAGCATTCATACTGTTTATCAAAGTCATCTGTAAATTTAACAAGTTTGGGAACTACTGTGCCAGGCTCTGCGGATCTCCCAACATGAATAGATAGCTTCTATCATTAGTAAAACTCAGTGAACCATTATGAGTTTTGATTCCTACAATTAGATCTTCAAGTAAAACAATCCTTAAGAATTTATTTACAACATACATGAAAGCTATTGGTGAGATATGTTCATTTTGTTTTCTACAGCTTTCTTTGAATTTTTTTTAAATACACAATTATAAACAGCAGCTATCTAGTGAGATCAATGAGCCAAATTAATCGAAGAGAGCATACCACACTGAATATCACAAAGAGCTGAGATTTCCCCCAGCCTCTGAGCCGGCCTGCATTAATGCAGTGACCCACTAGATGTCAATGTTTCCATGAGAATGAATAAAGGCATTCTGTTGTTATCCTTGAAGCAGAGGATTAATTGATTGCTATAAAAAGTTAGATGAAATAAAATGTTCTCCTTGCTCTTCAAACTAAGATAAGCTAATAGCTTTGGACACAATTTCACTCCTCTGCATTCACCAAATGTCCAATTACATATCCTCCCTGCCTGGACCTTCAAAACAATATAAAACTGAATGAAGGCAATGAAAGAAGTCACAGGAGGATTTTTTGCAGAGCTTCCATCCAGTTCAGAAACAAAGCAATTCAATACATGTCTTCAAGATTTCTAAAGGCAATGACTTAGTAAGTAATGTTCTTCCCATATCATCCTCTATGTCCTTTTCTTCTCTTTATTTGATACATTTTTAAAAATGTCTGTGTGAAAGCAATGTTTTAGCTATCTTTGTTTAAGTAGGCTTGCTTAATTGGGATGAAGAAGATCCTATTTGAATCATAAGTCGACCAGGAATACTTCTGTGTTTTCAGATGTTCTGTTTTTACCATTTATCTGAGCACACATTTTAGATTATGTGCCTCAGCCATCAGATACAGACAATCAGGAGAGCCACAAAGAGCCATCTAAAGAGGCAAGAAAACACAATAGATGGGATATGGGAAAAAATATATCTATAACTAGAGCATCTAAACGAGTGAGGATGCTGAAGGTATTAACACAGGGAAAATACCAGCACATGGGCTACTTTATCTCCCCACTCTTGTGGTTTCATTTAGTACATGTCCCTTTTCCTCCTGAGAGCAGAGAGCGAAGCAAATGAGACTTTATAGGATTCCACTGCATGTGTACTGAAACTTCTCCAATGTCAAATATCGCTTTCCTGGGGATATAAAATCTACTGTGTGTACTATAGAACCAAACCTCGGATGATTGTCAAATATATGCTTGAGGTAAACCACAGAGATTGATTATGGTGGAAATATTTTACTAATAAAATAGTAGGAAAAATGTGTTCCAAGAATTCAGTCACCTCTGGTTATTTTCAGGGCTGAAAGCAGATGGCCTCAGAGGCTGTGCTGGACACTGGCTCAGAAATGTAACACAAGGTTAACACTAACATATGCTGCCATTCATGGGCTACCAGAGTTCCAAGAAATATATGAACTTATCCCAGTAAGACCCTTCTGTGAAATATTTTCTTCGTGCATTTTCTAAAAGTTAATGTAATCAAGGCTTAAAATGGCTCAGGAAAAGGGGCCATTTCCTTTGGACCCACTGGGAAACTTCCACAGTATCCAGTCTCTTTTCTTTGTCTTTTACAGTTTTCTCTGACATGTTGAAAGTAGAAGTGTTTATTTGTCAGTGATGGTTTATTATTTTTATTCAGACAATATTTCAGTGTAATAGTCTAAGCATTGAAAAATGTAATTCTTCATTTTAAAAGCAATATAGACAAATTATTAATCTAAATCTAGGATGGCAGACTTAAAAATATCCATCTAGTTAATGTTATGGTGAGGTTTATGGGTAGCAGTTGCTAGTAAGACTAACCATTTCCAAATATTTCCCCTTGCAGCCTGTCGCTGATATCTGAAATGAATCAATAAGAGATTCATAAAAGAAATAATTTGCCATCAACAGAGAAGTTCATTTATCAAATTGCTATCATCAGTGTCTCAGTATGAACTCATTTATTTTCCTCTTTCTATGGAAAAGATGACCAAAACAGGGAAGTACATAGGGTTCTTCCTAGAGAAGGTGGTTCTGGTAGATTGCTCAGGATAGTGAAAGTCCTAAGAAACTTGGAATTTCTGTGGCTGTGAGAGAAATAGAAGCATCCAAAAATTAAGATGTATACCTAAAGATTTAGTAATAAAATACCAGGAGAACGTTTTTCTAATTTGCATTGGGAAGATCCTAAGAACAGGGTATTAGTTCCTGTAAATAATGTAGCCAGTCCAGGGAAGTGCCATTTTTTTTTCTAGTGGGAAGTGTAGAATGCTAAGGAAGGAGTTATGGATTGAGTTATTGCTATGATAGTACACTGAGTTTAGGACATTGTTTGACTTCCTGACTACTATGCTAGGGGCACTAGGGAAGATCAGCTGCCTCTCTGCCTCTTTCTCTCAATTGTGCATCCCACGCATAGGAACAGGGTATTGTAGTTTTAGAGGCAGATGAACGTTTTTCAAGAATCATTTTACCATCTGTATGCTCTGTTAACCTTGAGAATTTTCCTTAACATTTCTAAACTTCAATTTTCTCCTTTTTAAAATGGAAAAAAAAAAAAAAACCCACTATAATCTGTCCAAACAAGTCAGAGAGTGGTTTTAAGTTGACAACAACTATGTGCAAATGGGCTTTGTGAACTGTGATGGGTTTTACACAATCTCCTGAGTATTTTATTTATATAAATAGTGTAATTATATTCTTTCATGCTCCTTTAGGTCATGAAATCTGATGCAATTGCAAGCAAAAATACATCTGGTATTTACTAGGTTAGAAAGCATAAAAATGTGTGTAACAAGATTAGAAAAAGGTTACTTCTCCAAGAAAGGAAAAAATAACAGAAAGAAATGCTGTGGGATTGTATTGGACTCCTGACAATGGCACCAACTTCACAATGTGATATTAATAGGTTTTGAAGGATGAGGTGAGAGTGCTGAAGTTATGACAGTATCCTTCTGGTGTTTTCTTTGGAGATGAAAGAGATAAGGCAATTTTTAAAATGTATATCCTAGATGCTTATTTAGCTCATGACCCTTTCAAAACATTTGCAATCACTCATTTTGATGACTTTTCGGATGTGACTAAATCTTATGAGTTATTTTTATTAAGATCTTGCAAGGTTGTCAGACAACTAATTGTGGTGGAAAACAGCCAAGGAGCAGGGCCAAAGTGGTGCACAGTGTGGACTGTTTCTCCAGCCTATTAGTTATCTGCATTCCTAATCATTCCAAAAACCTCTTTTAAATCTGAACAAATATTTGTCTGCATACTCTTCTCTTTTTTTTCAATTTTTGTGTCTGTGTCATGTGTGCATTTGTAACTTACTTATCTCATTAGATTGCCATCTCCTGCCAGGCATAGTCTGTGTCTTGTCTTATCTTTAAGACTGCTGGTAGGATCTAATACAAGTTTAGGCACACGGGTCTTCCTCTAACAGGGATCCTTTTGGTTGCAGGAAAAGGGAATTGGGTTGTAGATAGGACTAACCTCCTCACTAGATGTACACATTTTACAATTATCTGTACAAATTTTGCTCCTTATCTTCTCATGATGACTCAAAAGAAGAAAAGAAACTTAGCTTATTCCTTCACATGAGTTCATGCATCAAACACTATCGAGTGCATATTGCATGCCAGGTTCTGTATTAGCAACTGGAATGACCAAACAAATGTGGCAAGAATTCTGTCTTAGAGGAACAGTTGAATAAGGATTTCAGAGAAGGAGAAACTCAGAGAAGGAGAATTCCAGCTGAATAAAGTCATGGGAAGGGACATCCCAGCTGCTGGGCTTTAAGATTAATATGTGCCTCATTTTTTTTTCTATCCTGTCTTTTATTTTTTATTAGTTAATTTCTTTTGTAATTTTTAAACATTGTATATATTTTGTAATGTACAACATAATGTTTTGATACATCTGATGGTTGTGACTCAGAGTGGACTCTGGTTAGCACACAAATTGCATCATTAATTCCATATTATTCTATTTTAGATAGACAGATAGAAATAAATCAAAGGGAAGAAGATGACTTGGATTTCATGTGAAGCAAATGAGACACCTACAGATAGAGAAGGTCAAGACATGGGATGACTAATCTCACCAAATATGAATTTCTCTCTTTGTGAATAAATGCACCAACATATGTAGAAACACACTCATTACAGTGTCAAACAGGAAAGTATTGAAAACCATGTAAGTATCAAATATATTAGAAACCACAGAGTATCAAATATATTAGAAACCACAGAAATATCTTCTTATCATTTCTTCATTTCTTAAGGCTATTTTGGGGGGATACTTTTTTCTCAGCTTCTATTCATTTTTAAGAACTATTTTTTGTATTAGTACATAATATGTTGTAAATATTTTCAGAGTTTATCATTTGCATTTAATTATTCCCTTTGCTGTTATATGTGATATCCTAATTTTTAATTAGTTGTACTTATAAGTCTCATACTTTTGGTTTCTGCTTTTGGTATCATGCTTAGGAAGACTTTCTCCACCACAATGCCATATAAAGTGTTTATTTTCTCCTACTGTCAGTATGGTTTAATTTCTTTACATATAATTATTTAATCTTGATAAAACTTATAATGATAAAAAGTAATAATCTAACATTCTCCCCTCCCCAAGTAGTTAGGCAATTTTCCCATTGCCACTTGTTGGAAGTATCTCTTTTATGACAAGTTTCTGTTTTAGACATGTCTGGTTTTGTACTAATACAACACTATTTAAATATAGTTCTGTACTCCATTAATTCTGATAGATCTTATCCCTTCCTCATCTTTTATGTATTCCTGCTGTACTTTTTATTTATCCAATACTAGGAAGAAACTAAAGTGTCAAAAAAAAAAAAGGCAATAAAAAGACTTTAGTGATAAAGAACCAGAGCATCTCTTGTAAGAAAGAGAAGCAAGAGTATGAAAGACTTTGTTGGATGGTTTCAGAGAGGATGAAGGTTATCTAACAGAGGCATTCAATTCTGATTCAACTTTATTAGAGTCTCTAGACTCTCTTGACCCAGTTAATCCTGTAACAACTGCTACTTCAACAGATTTGGAAAGCAATTTAATAGCCTACAGATAGCTGCCGTATAATACCCAGAACTAAAATAACTACTGACTGACCAGACATTCCATTAAAATAGGTAACGTTCGTACAAGTAATTCATACTTGGGCAGAAGGTACTCAAACCATGACTTTCATGACCAAGTGGTGGGAATGAGATATTTCTGTCTAAAACAGCAATGTACTTGTAGTGACCACACTGTTCCTAATAGGCAAGGAAGCTCAACCCTGCCCTTGGGGATGCACTATTCTTCTTTTCTCAGAGTAAAACTTTATGACACAACTATTACAAACTGACTTAAAAAAAGAAATCAGAGATACAGGAGCATAAGGAACTGAAGACACTTATTATCCCACCCTAATCCCCAAGAGCGGAAGTATTTGTTGCTTGTTACAGATCTACTTTTTAATAATCTTATTATTAAAATTATTTTCACAGCAAATAACATAGCATAATTTTAAAGTTATACAATGCTAATCTTATTACTTTTTCATATAAAAGGAATCAATGAGATTGAGTCTTCCAACACCACTGGTCTTACTATCTCAGATTAATAGATTTAAATTGAACTTCATACAGGAACCAAAAGCCCCATTAGGATATTCTAACAAGTTGATTATTCAACCTCTACTTGAGTATTTCCAGAGTCTGAAAGCCTTTGTAAGCTGGCCCATTTTGCTCCTTAATTTTATTAGGTCAAAATATCTCTCCCTATAACTTCTATGGTTTTGTCCCCTGTTACCCCACGGAACACATCTACCCATTCTTTGTTAAGTCAGCACTTGAAACATTTAAAGAGAGCAAACTTCCAAAGATCTACAGAGATCTCCAAGTTGACCATTCTCATTGATCTCTGGGAGCTTGCTGCCCCTCAAATGATGCTATTCTCTGGATTTTTTTGGTTCCCTTCTAGGTTTATCAGAATCTGGAGCTCCAAACCCAATGAATCATTTTTGAAAATCTGCTGTATTTCTCTTTGCATTCCCAGTGTCAAATAGGGTTCAGCATGTACATAGTAGGTTCTTATTAAATATTTGAGAACATAAACGAATTGATGAGATATTTTTGATCGCTTTCATGACAGTTTTAACAATTATACAAACTCGGTCTGTGTCCTGACCAGAACAAAATTCTTCCACACATATGACTGCATTCTTTGAAGTGCGTGAGCAAAAAATCACTCGTGAGCAGATTAAATACATTTTGGCTTACAATTTGCTTAGGGAACTTCAAGAGTTATACCAATTGTATTTTATTGTTATTTTGTTACAGTTCTAGGATCCAAAGCAGAAATTTGGTGTGTGACAGCTCCATGTGTCTCACAAAGGAAGATTTCATGTGGAAAGTTCTTGCAATATCCCAGTGCACAGATACTGGTCTTTTTTTAACGTGCTGGTGCTAAAGTAGTGTGCCTCTTTGGTTTTTTGGTTTTGTTTTGTTTTGTTTTTTGAGACGGAGTCTCGGTCTGTCGCCTAGGCTGGAGAGTAGTGGCCTGATCTAGGCTCACTGCAAGCTCCGCCCCTGGGTTCACGCCATTCTCCTGCCTCAGCCTCCTGAGTAGCTGGGACTACAGGCTCCCGCCACCTCGCCCGGCTAATTTATTTTTGTATTTTTAGTAGAGAGGGGGTTTCACCTGTTAGTCAGGATGGTCTCGATCTCCTGTCCTCGTGATCCACCCGCCTCGGCCTCCCAAAGTGCTGGGATTACAGGCGTGAGCCGCCGCACCCGGCTGTGTGCCTCTTTAATGACCCAGCAGTTTGTTTCTCAGCTGCAGATTTTGTTTGTTAGTGTTTCTGCCATTGCCAGAGGCATTTCTGTTGAACCTGGCATCTGTTAGTAAACTTTCTCCAAAACAAAGCTAATTTAGGTTTTGTAGTATTTGAAGCCCTTCTAACTCTTTCCACTTTTGATTTCATTTCATCCCTAAATTGTGCTGAGGTCATTTTTAACTGTTTTTTTTTTTCCCCCAGTTGATTTATTTTTCTTAGTGTTTTTTTTTTTTTTTTCTCTTGGAATTTGACCTTGGACATGTGTGCATGAGTTTTACTATGGACACTTTCTATTGATACCCCATCACTTTTGCAGTTGTCTTCTGCCCTCTTCCCATCCTCCCACTTCAACTTCTTGGTCTAAGTTGGGTATGAACTTTCCTTTGCCCATCTCTGAGATTCGGATCTCTCATCACTACCATAGTAGTATATTGTGGGCTATTCTGAGTGGGATGGAAGCCCTTTCTAGGAAGTGAAAAAGAATTATCCTCAATTTATAGGAACATCTCAGAAACAAGTGAGGGTCCTCAAAATTTCTATACGAAAAAACGTAGGTGTGATTATCTGGTTGAAATAATGGAAGGAAGAGTGTGGGTATGTGTTGAAGCTGTTTGTATACAAAGCAAACTTTCTACTTAGAATATATCTTTAGTGAAGGGAGGAGGTGATAAAGATTAGTGTGGCAATGAAAGTCACCTTTATTAACTCTTTGATGCGGCACTCCTGTGGTTTCGTTCCAGATATTAAGTGACCTGACAGAGATCCCTCCTGAGTGCTTGGCATCTCCTTTCCATTTCTATCTGTTCTACAGAAACTCCTTTGTTTTTTGACAAGATTGGAATGACACGGGTAGCTCAGCAGGAGTGAGAACTCAGGAAGGAACAAGAATCATGCCCGTTTCCCCAATTCCTGCTGTCCAGCGTCCTTCTTCTTCTTTCTGGGAGACTCCTGACATGTTCCAAGGTAAAAGGGAAGTCACTTTAATTTAAGAGTTAATGGATGATGGATTAAAAAAATAGAAAGAATGAATAAAATCTAGTATTTGCTAACACAAAAGGGGACTGTAGTCAAAAATAATTTAGGAGTTCATTTTGAAATAACTGAAAGAGTATAATTGAATTGTTTGTAACACAAAGGATAAAAGCTTGAGGTGATGAATACCCCATTTACCCTGATGTGATTATTACATACTGCATGCCTGTATCAAAATATCTTTTGTACCCCATAAATATATACACCTACTATGTTTCTGCAAAAATTAGAAAAAAATTAAAAAGGAAAAAAATGAATTGACACTTATGTTGGGATTCTGGGTATGGCACCTAGGAGTATGAAGTCTAAGACAAGTAATTGAACATCTTTGAGTCTCAGATATTTTTTATCTGAGAAACAGGAATAATAAAACTACCTTTTAATTTAATTGGTTAATGGGAGGGTTGAAGCAGATACCATATGTGGAAGTTACCTTTGTATTAGAAAATGTTGAACAAATGCTATTCATCCTCCTTCCCTAAGGAAACAATGAAAATGATGTAACAATATGAGAAATGTAAAGAGTGTTATCTTCTTTCTGGTTGAATTTAATTCATTTCCATTCAATACATTCTTTAATTGGGTTGCCATAGCTAATGGAAACCTGGTGAATGGAGAGAGAAATCTAGGATTATTGATGGTAGTTCTTTTGCATTAACTTGGTGTACAGGTATATAGGACTGTACTTGTACTGTGGTCATAATTTAATACAAATATTTCATAACAATACAAATATCAACTTGTAAGAAAACTGTTTTTAGAAAGTAAATCTGTGATATGATAGAGTTTTTTGTGGTGTGTCTGTATGTAAGCACGTGTACCCATTCAAGCAGTAATCATCACTTCCCTTTTGCCAAAATAAGGTGTGTGTTTCCTTGTTCTTCTCTATGTGAAACACTTCTGACCAACTACTTCACAGGCATGCAGGCACATAATGATACATGAGTACACACAGTGGTGCGAAAGGCTGTGTTTAGACTTACAGATACTCTAAAAAGAAAAAGGTGCAGAACATTAGCAACATGACCTTTCCTTACCTCTGAATATCTCGTTTTGAGACCTAGCTCCACTATAAATGTGCTGTGTGTCCTGATAAATCACCACCCTGAGTTTGCTTTCTTGGCTGTAAAATAAGAGATTTTAATTCTTAAAATTTCCTACTTGTAGGGTTTGGGACAAAATTCACATAATATACATGGAAGAAATTTGTGGATTTGTAAATAAAAGTGCTATTCGTATGCCAGTTATTATTAATTCAGATGGGAGCGTGAGTCCCTTGAGTGATGAGCCAGCCTTGCTCTCCCAGTGGCAGAGGCCACATGGACATGAACAAGGACTCCTAGGTGGATGAACTATCGCTACTTGTTCTAGCAGCTGGAGTGGGAGCAACTTCTACCCATTGAGATTCCCCCTTCCGTTTACTTTGAGAATTAGATAGTAAAAGTAGTGATGACAGAAGGAAGAATATCAGAAATGAGAAGCTTCCTTCCAAAGCTCACAAGGTCACACATTAGTATTTTATCACACAGAGTGAAATAAGAAAGAAAAAAGCCAAGGTGTTAATTTTAACACATCTTAATTCAATCCTGATACAGTTTTTTGTTGTTGTCAGCTGAAATCTTTTAGGATTGCATTGGCCCCTAAAAAAGAGATAGTCACCTACAAGTACATGAAAAGTGAGTGATCAGGTAAATGGGAAAACATTGTTCTAATGTTGTGTTCTTTCTCTTTATGTGAATCTGATCACTCCATTCTATGGAAGAACCACCTCCAACCTTGTCAGATGAGACTTTGCCAATTTTTGTGCAAGAGTAAAAGTAAGCTTGAACTCAAAATGATGTGGATAATCTTAATCATAGATGGTATTTACTAGACTATGTGTGGGGGACAGAGTAATTTCACACGTGCGTTCAGTGACTTCAAAATGAACATGCCTTTGGATGAATTTACTTTCTTCTCAAGTATAGTTTTATTTGATTAAGAAAGATATACACTTATGAAATTTGAGGAGGATTTGCATTATTTTTATGTGTATGAATCTGGGTATGTTATTTTTGCTCAAATGTATGAAAGAACACTGAGTTCTCATTATGACTATGTATGGGCAACCATGGCACTTGCACACAATCAGGGATGCTAGTTTGGCTCCTTGATCTGTAAGATCCAGGCCCAGGTCAAAGATGCAACGAGGGCAACAGATGGTTGTGAGGAGCCTTCTTACATAAGGAGATGGACAAAGTCATAGTTCTATTGGGAAAGGGGAAGTCATACACCAAGTGCTCCAGGGACGAGATATCAACCATGTTGTTGAGAGCACTTTTGCCAGTCCTGCTAAGGGCCTCCAGTCTGCTGTTTTCACAGAACTGTCTGTGTATTGGTGATGTGTACTCAGGAGCATCATATAGGTCAGCTACATGAAGGTCAGATCTAGAAGAGGGGCTATAATGTTGCCAGCATTAGGGCCCCTGTGGAGAAAATATGGATTTCTTCCTCCTTTCATGTCATTCTTTTTCATTTTGTATGCACTTTCTGAGAGTCCACACTGTAACAATGAATCTCATGACTGAAGATGTTCTGGGGCTATACAGTGTAAGCCCTGTGGGAAGATGGGTGCTGACTGTCTATAATATGAAGCACCGGGATTTGCACAACCTCACATTGTCATCACTATTGTACAGTAAATGGATAGATCCTCAAATTAGGATTTTATTAGAGTATAAATATGCCCTGGAAGAAAATCATAGCCTCCTAAAAGTGCAAGCCTTGGGGTGAGTGCTGCTCATGTCACACTGTCTATGGAATCAGAAAAGTTACCTTAACTGCCCCAAAGTGGCAGTCTTTAGAATATACAAAATGAGGTGAATTTAAATTACCATACCACCCAATCCATCTAAATTAGAATCTGAAATTGGTAATGCATCTCCCTTAAGCTTCTAATTAATTTCCATAATGTAGTTTACTCATAACACATTCTAAACAGCCAGGTATAATCGGTCTCATCCAATTTCCTTGAGGTTCTAAATATTCTATGTAAAAATGTGAAATACTTATCAGCTTCCCTGGGCTTACCTTTCAATTTTCCTACTATTTAGTATTCAGAAAGTTTGATTAAGTCAGGTATAAGAGTGACACAAGACAGAGTTAAACCAATTTCTCTCTATTCCACATAAACTGGTAGATATGGCAGCACCCAGCTAAGTGGATAGGAATTCTCGGTGATGATCTTTTCATTAAGCAGTTATGACTCACTAGCATGTCTCGTCTTTTCAGGTGTGTGTATTAGGCTGTTCTTGCATTGTTATAAAGAAATAAAGGGATACCTGAGACTGGGTAAATTATGAAGAAAAGAGGTTTAATTGGCTCAAGCCTTTGCAGGCTGTGAAAGCATGAGGCCAGCATCTGCTTGGTTTCTGAGGAGGCCTCAGAGAGCTTTTTCTCATTGCAGAAGGCAAGTACGAACAGGTATGTCACATGCTGAGAGCAGGAGCAAGAGAGAGAAGACAGGAAAGTATCACACTCTTTTAAACAACCAGATCCTGCAAGAACTCACTCATTATTGTGAGGACAGCATCAAGCCATGAGAGATCTGCCTCCATGACCCAAACACCTCCCACATGCCCCACCTCCAACACTGGGCACCACATTTCAACATGAAGTTTGGGGGGACAAATATCCAAACCATATCAGTGGGATTAGAAACACATACTGATGTCTTTAAACTGGATCCTGAAATAAGTGTTTCACCCAATCCACGTGCTTGTTAGTGTGAACTCTAGTTCCATGGACTGTAGCCATAATTGTTTGGCAAGCGATCATCTAGTAGAGCATGTGAATCAGAATGATATGAGGAAAGCATGGACCATAACAATCTCACCATCTTTGGTTGAATATTCACTGTGTGTAAGGCACTGTCCTAGCCATAGCAGATCTTATTACCATTCACAACAACTCCAAGAGGCAGATAGTTCAGTTGTTTTTATTTTATGTATGAGAACTATGAGGCTAACTTGTTTAAATAATTTTCCCATGGACAAGTTGGAAGATGGATAGAGAGCACAAATAATCTGATTGTCTACCCATGTCCTTGACCATCATCTGTTTTTCAGTTTTTCTTTTCCTCCAGCCTTCCGACATTTCAAAGTTTGATCTGTTTGCCTAATAATCTGGCTACACATCTGTCTGTCTCATCTAGACTCTTAGAGAAAAGAAACCTAGTATTAGTAAACTGGTCATCCACTATTTCCTGGTGTGAAGAGTCTACTCAAGCATTAATCAAAAGCTAAGTAAAGCAAAGCTAAACAGAACAAAATTATCAGACTGAAATCTTAGCCTTAAACCATTGATCAAAGAAGACACATTTTGTGCTTTTGTATATTTTCTTTTATCCTGAAGTTTCCTCTTCCAGGAGAAGCTTCCTGAAGAGATACACAGATAAGCAATTTAGAAAGAAGAGTAAAATATAAAGTTTTCTAGGAAGAGAGCATATTTTTAGGAAAGCCTTCTCAATTTGATATATGAAAGTCAGTTTTGATCTTGATGAATTATACTCAACATAATTTGCAATTGAGATACTCGAAAATAATCAACTTAAATAACTCTTGTATATGAAGCAATATAATATACTGATCAAAATCATGGAGTCTAGCAGCCTGAATTCAAATCCCAGATATGCCACTATTTGTGTGGCCTTGAGCAATTCATTTAAACTGTATAAGACCTTGTTTCCTCCTGTATAAAATGAAAATAATCATATTTCTACTTAAAAAGGCATTGAGGAATTAAACCACATGTTTAAAGTTCATAGCAGAGTTCCCATGTAACAATGAACAATCAATAAATAAGGGCCATTATTATGTGGAACTTTGAAGATATCTGGGATAATGATAAATCATAGGGTCATAATTATATAGGTATTAATTACAGCCATGAGTTTGGGTTATTTCTTTAGGGCTTATCATACAGTAAAAGAAACAGAGTGGTGAGAGTAAACCAGTCAGGGTGGAAGGATGAGAAGTAAACAGCCCATGAGGAAGATAAGAGGTGACTGGAGAAAGGAAAACCAGAAGCTTAGGAGAGAGAGAGTTTACAGAAAAAGGAGATTAACAGCACCAAAGGAAGTCCAGAAGTCTAGTCAGATGAGAAAAAAAAATAGTCCATTGATTTTGGCAGTTATATATGTTATGATAACTTGAAAACTGTGGGTAGAAATGATATTCTGAGTGTGGGCGGCAAGTGAAGTTATGACACTTGAGAAGGAGGAGGGTTGGCAGCTAAAGGGGTCAAAGGGAAGGTTTTGTTATTGTTGTTGTTACTGTTAGCTTTGTTTTTCAGGTGGGAAAAATTCATGTGCTGAATGGCAAAGGGCCAGTACAGTACGAGCGTGGTTTAAAGGAGAAACCTGGTTGCTAACCCTTGAAGAGATTGATGGGCTGGGATACAGAGCTCAGTTTCATTCATGTACTCATTTACTGTTATTCTACAAGCCGAAGCATTTACTTCTTATCAGACATGGAAACCTGTGCTGGAGACATTGTGGCAAACCAGACATATGTTACTCTTATTGTCATGGAGCTTCTACTTTATACTCTGGATTTTATTCTAAGTCCAATGAGAAGAAGATACTGAAGAGTTTTAAGCGGGGAAATGGTATATTATACAGCATTATAATATACCATTTATAACATAAATGGTATGTTATACAGCATTACTGCAGCAATAGGTGGTACTACATAGAAATAAAGTAATATGTTAAAATGCAACATGAGAGCAATCAGAAACACATAAAAATGGCCCAGGTGGAACTCATCGTCTAGTAGGGAAAACCTGGCACCTTTGTCCTAGCTCTTTCCTCAGCCTGGGTCCCCCTTTCCCTCAGTATTTGTAAGGCTAGATCCTTTTTGTAATTTATTTCAGGTTAAACTTCACTCTCTCAGAAAAGCCTTTCCTAACCTTCAGTCTAAAGTAGCTTGCAAGTTGCCCTCTACCACACACTTTAATTCTTTAGATATAACTGATAAAATCTTATGATTTTTATTTAAATATTTACTAAGTATTTATTTTTATTGTCTCTCTTTTTCTATTAGATTCTAAGTTCCATGAAAGCAGGCATTGTGTGAATTTCTCCTGCATCTGGAACTGGCCTAGCACACCAAGTAAGTGCTTGATAAATGAATATTAAGAATAAATGCATAAAAGCATAATACTATGTAGCTGCAGAAACAGAGACAAGCACCAAACACTATGCGACAACACAGAGTAAGAAAAAGCACAGAGACTAAGTGTCATTTATGTATCAACAGAGAATTATACCAGGGAACATTTTATTTCAGAGGAAGTAGATTTGTGATCAATTAATAACTTGTCAAATTGCCAGTAAATAATGAATAATGGAGGTGGGATTTGAGCTCAAATGGAAGTAGGTTCAGATTCTATACACTTTACTCTCCTCCACATTGCCTTTCTTTTCCCTTCTCCCATGGACAGGGTAATTTTCATTAGCTTCCTACAGACAAAAGATACAATCCCCTAACTTAAATCTGGAAGAATTAGATACTCTGAGGAGACCAATAACAAGCAGCAAGATTGAAATGGTAATTTAAAAATTATCAACAAAAAAGTCCAGAACTAGACAGATTCACAGCAGAATTCTAACAGACATTCAAAGAAAAATTGGCACCAATCATATTGACACTATTCCACCAGATAGCAAAAGGGGGGACCCTCCCTAAATCATTCTATGAAACCAGTATCACCCTAATACCAAAACAAGGAAAAGACATAACCGGAAAAGAAAACTACAGACCAATATTCCTGATGAACATAGATGCTAAAATCCTTAACAAAATACTAGCTAACTTAATCCAGTAACACATCAAAATGATAATCCACCATGATCAAGTGCATTTCATACCAGGGACGCAGGGATGGTTTAACATATGCAGGTCAATAAATGTGATACACCACATAAACAGAATTTAAAACAAAAACTTACATGATCATCTCAATAAATGCAGAAAAAGCATTTGACAAAATCCAGCATTGTTTTATGATTAAAATTTGTAGCCAAATTGGCATGAAAGGGACATACTTCAATGTAATAAAGGCCATCTATGACAAACCCATAGCCAACAGAATACTGAATGAGGAAAAGTTGAAAGCATTCCCTCAGAAAACTGGAGCAAGACAAGGATGCCCACTCTCACCACTCCTCTTCAACATAGTACTGGGAGTCCTAGCCAGAGCAATCGGACAAGAGAAAGAAATAAAGGGGGTCCAGATAGGTAAAGAAGAAGTCAAACTGTTGCTGTTTGCTGATGATATGACTGTTTACTTAGAAAATCCTAAAGACTCCTCCAGAAAGCTCCTAGAACTGCCAAAAGGATTCAGCGAAGTTTCTGGATACAAAATTAAGGTACACAAATTAGTAGCTCTTTTATACACCAACAGTGACCATGCTGAGAATCAAATCAAGAACTCAACCTCCTTTAAAACAGCTGCAATAAAACAAAACAAAATAAAATAAAATATTTAGGAATATACCTAACCAAGGAGGTGAAAGACATCTACAAGGAAAACTACAAAACACTGCTGAAAGAAATCATAGACGACACAAACAAATGGAAACACATCCCATGTTCATGGATGAGTAGAATCAATATTGTGAAAATGACCATACTGCCAAAAGCAATCTACAAATTCAACGCAATTCCCATTAATACCACTGTCATTCTTCACAGAATTATAGAAAAACCTTCTAAAATTCATATGGGACCAAAAAAGAGCCCACATAGCCAAAGTAAGACTAAGCAAAAAGAACAAATCTGGAGGCATCACATTACCAGATTTGAAAATACACTATAAAGCCATAGTCACCAAAACAGCATCGTACAAGTATAAAAATAGCTACATAGATCAAGGTAATAGAATAGAGAACCCAGAAGTAAACTCAGATACTTACAGCCAACTATATTTGACAAAGCAAACAAAAGCATAAAAAGCATATGTTGGAACTTAATCCTCAATGCAACAATGTTGGGAGATGGGCCCGAATAAGAAGTGATTAGTTCATAAGGGCTCTGCCCTCATAAACGGATTAGTGCTTCCATTGCAGGAGTGGGTTTGTTATCATGGGAGTGGGCTTATCCATAAAAGGATGAGTTTGGCCCTCTTTTTGTTTGTGTGCTCTGTCTCTCTCTTTCTCCCTCTTTCACATACACACAAACGTGCGTGTGCACACACACACCCCCCTTCTGTTTGCCCTTTTACCATGGGATAAAAGAGGAAAAAAGCCCTCTCCAGACACCAGTGTCTTGATCTTGAGCTTCCCAACTTCCAGAAGTGTGAGCTAATAAATTTCTGTTCATTATAAATTACTCACTATGTGGTATTCTACTGTAGCAAGACAAAACACAAAAATGCTAAATGTTACACTTGCCACCTTCCAAGTCTCCTTTTGTTATTCCCAACCCCTCATCAATGGATTTTATATTTTGAAAGGTTTTGTTCAAGTTTCATTTATTTAGTATAATTTCCTCAATTTTTTTAAAAAAGGGTGTGTACATGCCAATAAGAGCCCATCCTCAGTCTGAGATAAACAGTGGTATGTGTGACTTGAACTATAGCAGAGCATTGGCCTCTGAAGGTTTAAACACTCATGGAGATACATAACACAGTGGCAGTCATTTCACCCACATTTGTATTTGCTTTGAACATTATTGAGTTGATGAATGAGCTGCTAAGGAGCCTGGGTGCCTGCCCAGTCCTCATCTCCAGGCAGCACTGTTGACCTATACTCTTCATTAACCATTTGATAATTCTTGTAAAGGGATTAAAAACTTTATTTTATCACAAATTCATTGTATTTGAGGTTAGCATTATTATCCTGAGTATACTGTGGCAATATGTTTTACAGGTTTTTGGGTGTGTGTGTATGTATGAGAATTTATGCTAATAGCTATAGTCTGGAGCTAAAAAATTAAGTATATGTAGGGGTGCAATTCATTTTCAGATATAACATATATCACTTCAGGAGATATTATATACTATGATGTACCCATGGAGTGAAGTTTCTGGGATCACTGTGGGATTGTCAAAGGTGTGATAACTTTAGCCAAAGCAAAGAAGGTTGCCATTTTAGTTAGCCCATACAGTCTCATTATGTGCAAATACAAATGATAGCTAATTACATTTTTGAAATACTTAAAGTAACTTAAGATTTCTATTAATATCTTTGGGAACTCTTAGTTAGCAAATAGTTTCAGGTTGGAAACAACTGCCCTCATAGGGATGTAATTAATGTTTTTTCAGTTAATGAAATGATAACATTTTATCTCTGAAAAGTTCAACCACTTCCTCATTTAGTACAAATTTCGGAGTTCAGTAGAAGCACAGTAAATGAGAAAAATGCAAATTTTGGCATGATAAAATGAAATATGTGCACATGAAGATGTACTATTTATATGAGAGAAATGAAGAAAGATAAAGGAAAAAAGAAAGAAAGAAAGAAAGAAAGAAAGAAAGAAAGAAAGAAAGAAAGAAAGAAAGAAAGAAAGAGAGAGAGAGAGAGAGAAAGAAAG
>NW_012118155.1:640226-658591 GCF_000951035.1 Colobus angolensis palliatus | reverse complement strand
AGAGAAGAGAAGAAAGAAAGGGAAATAGAGAGGAAGGAAGGAAGGAGGGAAGGAAGGAAGGAAAGAAGGAAGAAAGGAAGGAAGGAAAGAAGAAAGGAAGGAAGGAAGGAAGGAAGGAAGGAAGGAAGGAAGGAAGGAAGGGAGCTATCTGGAGGTTGAAAATCTGTTAGTACAATAAGGTCTGTCTTCAGGTAAAATTTTGAAATTGCCATAGTGTAAGTACAAAGGAAGACTAAGAAAGCTAAGACCATAATTTCATGAAAATTTTCATAATTTCATGAAAATTCCAACCTGAATAAAGGAAACCATTGCTAATTCATATTTGTAAGTCACCTTATCTAATTCCCATTTCTGGTAGGTACTTGCAATGCATAAGATGCCTGCCAAAAATGCTGGCTGAGAGGAAACAATATTCATGCCAGTGTTGAAATACCTTGCCAGATTTCAGAGGTAATTTTAGGTCACCAGTCCCATGCCAAATACCTTCCCATTTTAGAAAGACTAATATGTTAGGATGGGGAACATGGGAGAAGGGATTTACTAAGACTCTATCTCTATTAAAGCTCCTCCAATAGGCGTTACTTCAAAGTTAGATTTCTTTCTGTGTTTCTCCAAAAGGTTGGAATAAAAATCTGACTGCTAATGACAACTCATTTAGCAGAATGACAGTTGCTTGATGCTCACAGGGAATGAATCAAGCATTGCCAGATGTGTGCCATATCCTCTTTTAACAGCCTCACTGCAGAGTATCTTTACTATAATGACCATTAGAATAATCCATATTCTATTAATGAAGAAAAATCTTACATTATTAATTAATAGCCTTTAAAAAATGTGGGAGAGCAGAAGGAAACTGAGAGAAAGTATAATGCTTTATTCTTTGTACTAGATGAATTGACTGCTACAGCATTTAAATCTATGGGGTAACCACGTAGTAGGGTTTTCGGACCACAGATACATCAACATAAATCCTTATTTACATTCATTTAAGGATTCATAGCACCATTTGTTATGAGGAATATGGCTTTTTTAGGCTGCCCATCTGTGTGCAAGCACACTCTTACACACAATAGCATTTGTGTGATTTAAAATTTAGATAGCAGTAAGTCTGGATTCTGAACAGATTTATGTAAACTTTAATAAAAATGCAAAAAAAAATGATTCTTTTTTTTAATTATACTTTAAGTTCTGGGATACATGTGCAGAACTTGCAGGTTTGTTACGTAGGTATACATGTGCCATGGTGGTTTGCTGCACCCATCAACCCAGCATCTACATTAGGTATTTCTCCTAATGCTACCCCTCCACTAGCCCTCTAGCCCCCAACAGACCTGGGTGTGTGATGTTTCCCTCCCTGTGTCCATATGTTCTCGTTGTTCAACTCCCATTTATCAGTGAGAACATGTGATGTTTGGTTTTCTGATCCTGTGTTAGTTTGCTGAGAATAATGGTTTCCAGGTTCATCCATGTCCCGGCAAAGGATATGAACTCATTCTTTTTTAATGGCTTCATAGTATTCCATGGTGTACATGTGCCACATTTTCTTTATCCAGTCTAACATTAATGGGCATTTGGGTTGGTTCCAAGTCTTTGTTATTATGAATGGTGCTTCAATAAACATACGTGTGCATGTGTCTTTACAGTAGAATGATTTGTAATCCTTTGGGTATATACCCAATAATTGGATTGCTGGGTCAAATGGTATTTCTAGTTCTAGATCCTTGAAGAATTGCCACACTGTCTTCCACAATGGTTGAACTAATTTATACTCTGACCAACAGTGTAAAGGTGTTACTATTTCTCCATATCCTCTCCAGCGTCTGTTGTTTCCTGACATTTTAATGATCGCCATTCTAACCGGTGTAAGATGGTATCTCAATATGGTTTTGATTTGCATTTCTCTAATGACTAGTGATGATGAGGGTTTTTTTCATATGTTTGTTGGCCACATAAATCTCTTCTTTTAAAAAGTGTCTGTTCATATCCTTTGCCCAGTTTTTGATGGAGTTGTTTTTCTCTTGTAAATTTGCTTAAGCTCCTTGTAGATTCTGGATATTAGCCCTTTGCCAGATGGATAGATTGCAAATATTTTCTCCCATTCTGTAAGTTGCCTGTTCACTATGATGATGGTTTCTTTTGCTGTGCAGAAGCTCTTTAGTTCAATTAGATCCCATTTGTCAATTTTGGCTTTTGTTGTAACTGCTTTAGTGTTTTAGTCATGAAGTCTTTGCACATAACTATGTCCTGAATGATATTGCCTAGGTTTCCTTCTAGGGTTTTTATGGTCTTAGATCTTATGTTTACATCTTTAATTGATCATGAGTTGATTCTTGTATAAGGTGTAAGGGATCTAGTTTCAGTTTTCTGCATATGACTAGCCAGTTTTCCCAACACCATTTATTAAATCGAGAATCCTTTCCCCATTTTTTGTTTTTGTCAGGTTTTTCAAAGATCAGATGGTTGTAGATGTGTGTTGTTATTTCTGAGAACTCTGTTTTATTCCATTGGTCTATATATCTGTTTTGGTACCAGTATCATGCTGTTTTGGTTACTGTAGCCTTATAGTATAGTTTGAAGTCAGGTAGCGTGATGCCTCCAGATTTGTTCTTTTTGCTTAGGATTGTCTTTTTTGGTTCCATATGAAGTTTAGTTTTTTTCTATGTCTGTGAAGAAAGTCAATGGTAGCTTGATGGAAATAGCATTGAATCTATAAATTACTTTGGGCAGTATGGCCATTTTCATGATATCGATTCTTCCCATCCATAAGCATGAATAGGAAGAAATGAGTTTTCCATTTGTTTGGGTCCTCTCTTATTTCCTTGAGCAGTGTTTTGTAGTTCTCCCTCAAGAGGTTCTTCACATTCCTTGTAAGTTGTATTTCTAGCCATTTTATTCTTTGTAGCAATTGTGAATTGGAGTTTGCTCATGATTTGGTTTTCTGTTTGTGTATTATTGGTGTATAGGAATGCTTGTGATTTTTGCATATTGATTTTGTATCTGAGACTTTGCTGCAGTTGCTTATCAGTTTAAAGAGTTTTTGAGCTGAGACGATGGGGTTCTCTAAATATGAAATCATGTCATCTGCAAACAGAGATAATTTGACTTCCTCTTGTCTTATTTGAATACGCTTTATTTCTTTCTCTTGCCTGATTGCCCTGGCCAGAACTTCCACTACTATGTTAAATAGGAATGGTTAAAGAGAACCTGCTTGTCTTGTACTGGTTTTCAAAGGGAATGCTTCCAGCTTTTGTCCATTCAGTATGATATTGGCTGTAGGTTTGTCATAAATAGCTCTTATTATTTTGACATAATACCATCAATGCTTACTTTATTGAGTGTTTTTAGCATGAAGGGATGTTGAATTTTATGGAAGGCCTTTTCTGCATCTATTGAGGTAATCTTGTGTTTTTCATCATTGGTTCCATTTATGTGATGGATTACATTTGTTAATTTGTGTATGTTGAACCAGCCTTGCATCCCAGAGATGAAGCCAACTTGATCGTGGTGGATAAGCTTTTTGATGTACTGCTGGATTCGGATTGCCAGTATTTTATTGAGGATTTTCTCATCAATGTTCATCAGGGCTATTGGCCTGAAATTTTCTTTTTTTGTTGTGTCTCCGCCAGGTTTTGGTATTAGGATGATACTAGCCTCTTAAAATGAGATGGGGAGGAGTCTATTTTTTTCTATTGTTTGGAATAATTTCAGAAGGAATGGAACCAACTCCTCTTTGTACCTCCGGTGGAATTCGGCTTTGAATCTGACTGGTTCTGGGCTTTTCTTCAGTTGGTAAGCTATTAATTTCTGCCACAATTTCAGAACTGGCTGTTGGTCTATTTGGGGATTTGATCTCTTCCTGGTTTAGTCTTATGAGGGTGTATGTGTCCAGGAATTTATCCATTTCTTCTAGATTTTCTAGTTTATTTGCTTAGAGGTGTTTATAGCATTCTCTAATGGTAGTCTGTATTTCTCTGGGATCAGTGTTGATATCTGCTTTATCATTTTTTATTGTGTCTATTAGATTCTTCTCTCTTTTCTTCTTTATTAGTCTGGCTCTTGGTCTATTTATTTTGTTAATCTTTTCAACAAACCACCTCCTGAATTTATTGATTTTTTGAAGTGTTTTTCATATCTCTATCTCCTTCAGTTCTGCTCTGATCTTAGTTATTTCTGGCCTTCTGCTAGCTTTTGAATTTGTTTGCTCTTGGCTTCTCTAGTTCTTTCGACTGTGATGTTAGGGTGTTGATTTTAGATCTTACCTGCTTTCTGATGTGGGCATTTGGTGCTATAAATTTCCCACTAAACGCTGCTTTAGCTGTGTCCCATAGATTCTGGTATGTTGTATCTTTGTTCTCATTGGTTTCAAAGAACTTACTTATTGCTGCTTTATGAATCTGGTTGCTCCTGTATTGAGTGCATATATATTTAGGAAGATTAGCTCTTCTTGTTGCACTGATCCTTTTACCATTATGTAATGTCCTTTTTTGTCTTTTTTTTTTAATCTTTGTTGGTTTAAAGTCATTTTATCAGGGACTAAGATTGCAACCCTTGCTTTTGTTTTTGTTTTTGTTTTTTGTTTTTGATTTGCTTGGTAAATCTTCCTCCATCCCTTTATTTTGAGCCTATATGTGTCTTTGCACATGAGATGGATCTCCTGAATATAGCACACTGATGGGTCTTGACTCTTTATCCAATTTGCCAATTTGAGGCTTTTAACTGGGGCACTTAGTCCATTTACACTTAAGGTTAATATTGTTATGTGTGAATTTGATCCTTTCTTTATGATTTTAGCTAGTTATTTTGTCCATTAGTTGATGCAGTTTCCTCATAGTGTTGATGGTCTTTACATTTTGGTTTGTTTTTGCAGCGGCTGGTACTGGTTTTTCCTTTGCATATTTAGTGCTTCCTTCAGGAGCTCTTGTAAGGCAGGCCTGGTGGTGACAAAATCCCTCAAGACAAGACAAGACATTTGCTTGTCTGTAAAGGATTTTATTTCTCCTTCACTTATGAAGCTTAGTTTGGCTGGATATGAAATTCTGGGTTGGAGATTGTCTTCTTAAGAACGTTGAATATTGGTCCCCAGTCTCTTCTGGCTTGTAGGGTTTCTGCAGAGAGATCTACTGTTAGTCTGATGGGCTTCCCTTTGTCAGTAACCCAACCTTTCTCTCTGGCTTCCCTTAACATTTTTTTCTTCATTTCAATCTTGGTGAATCTGACCATTGTGTGCATTGGAATATCTCTTCTCATGGAATATCTTTGTGATGTTCTCTGTATTTCCTGAATTTGAATGTTGGCCTGTCTTGCTAGGTTAGAGAAGTTCTCCTGGATAATATCCTGAATAGTGTTTTCCAACTTGATTCCATTCTCTCCATCACTTTCAGGTACACCAGTCAAATGTAGGTTTGGTCTTTTCACATAGTCCCATATTTCTTGGAGGCTTTGTTTGCACCTTTCATTCTTTTTTCTCTAATCTTGTCTTCACACTGTATTTCATTAAGTTGATCTTCAACCTCTGATATCCTTTCTTCTGCTTGATCAATTCGGCTATTGATACATGTGTATGCTTCATAAAATTCTCATGTTGTGTTTTTCAGCTCCATTGGGTAATTTATGTTCTTTTCTAAACTGGTTATTTTAGTTAGCAATTCCTCTAACCTTTTTCTCAAGGTTCTTAGCTTCCTTGCATTGGATTACAACATGCTCCTTTAGCTCAGAGAAGTTTGTTATTACCCACCTTCTGAAGCCTACTTCTGTCAATTAATCAAACTCATTCTCTGTCCACTTTTGCTCCCTTGCTGGTGAGAAGTTGTGATCCTTTGGAGAAGAGTCATTCTGGTTTTTGGAATTTTCACCCTTTTTGACCTGGGTTTTCCTCATATTCGTGGATTTATCTACCTTTGGTCTTTGCTGTTGGTGACCTTCAGATGGAGTTTTTGCATGGTCATCCTTTTTGTTGATGTTGATGCTATTGCTTTCTCCTTTTTAGTTTTCCTTTTAACAGTCAGTCCTCTCTTCTGCAAGTCTGCTGAAGTTTGCTGGAGGTATACTCCAGACCCTGTTTGCCTGGGTATCAGCAGTGGAGGATGCTGAACAGCAAAGATTGCTGCCTAATCCTTCCTCTGGAAGCTTCGTCCCAGAGGGGCACCTACCAGATGCCAGCTGGAGCTCTCCTGTATGAGGTGTCTGTCGACCCCTGCTGGGAGGTGTCTCCCAGGCAGGAGGCATGGGGATCAGAGACCCACTTGAGGAGGCAGTCTGTCCCTTAGCAGAGCTTGAGCATTATGCTGGGAGCATTAGACTGCTACTCTGTTCAGAGCCAGCAGGCAGGAACATTTAAGTTTGCTAAAGCTGCACCCACAGCTGCCCCTTCCCTCAGGTGCTCTGTCTGAGGGAGATGGGAGTTTTATCTATAATCCCCTGACTGGGGCTGCTGTCTTTCTTTCAGAGATGGCCTTCCCAGAGAGGAGGACTCTAGAGAGGTAGTCTGGCTACAGAGGCTTTGTGGTGCTGCAGTGGGCTCCACCCAATCCAAACTTCCTGGTGGCTTTGGTTGCACCCTGAAGGGAAAACAGCCCACTCAAGCCTCAGTAAAGGCAGATGCCCCTCCCCCCACCAAGCTCGAACATCCCGTATCGACTTCAGACTGCTGTGCTGGCAGCGAGAATTTCAAGCCAGTGGATCTTAGCTTGCTGGGTTCCATCGGGGTGGGATCCGCTGAGCAAGACCTCTTGGCTCCCTGACTTCAGTCCCCTTTCCAGGGAGTGAAGGGTTCTGTCTTACTGGCATTCCAGGTGCCACTGGGGTCCAAAAAGAATCCTGCAGCTAACTTAGTGTCTGCCCAAAGAGCCACCCAGTTCTGTTCTTGAAACCCAGGGCCCGTGTGGTGTAGGCACCCGAGGGAATCTTCTGGTCTATAGGTTGCAAATGGGAAAATGGGTCTATAGGTTTACCATGGGAAAAGCATATTATCTGGGCCAGATAGCTATGTCGGTCATGGCTTCCCTTGACTAGGAGAGGGAGTTCTCTGACCCCTTATGCTTCCCGGGTGAGGCATGCCCCACCGTGCTTCTGCTTGCCCTCCATGGGCTGAACCCACTGCTAACTAGTTCCAGTGCGATGAACCAGGTACTTTAGTTGGAAATGCAGAAATCTCTCACCTTCTGCATTGGTCTTGCTGAGAGCTGCAGACTGGAGCTGTTCCTATTTGGCCATCTTGCCCAGGAATCCAAAAAAAGGAATCTATATCATTTTGGCTACCACATTTGATTTCTTTTATGAGATTTTGGATACTAGTTTGATTTGCTATTCTTTTTTTTTATCTCATACAAACAGGATTGGAGATGAAAGGATAGCGATTGCTGACATTTCTGCTGCTCAGCTTGTTACAGTGATTTGATCTGTAAACAGAGCCCCGTTTTGTTTAGCTGCTTGTGTGATAACTATTACAAGCCTTTTACAAAATGTTAAAAGAAATATTTTCATTCAAATTTTATATTTTAGGGAAGAGTAAATTGTTTAGGAATTTACATTTTGGAGAAAAAAAATTGCTTCTTTTTTTTCTAAGACCTAGGATTGCTTTTTGTAGCAACGCACAGTTGGCTACATGAGCATAAACAAATGTGAAACCACATGCTGAGAGAGCCTACATTAAGAAAGCAAAATAAATTAAATACATAGACAGGAATATCATTCTATATCATTCTCTGAATGAAAGGATAATATGCTTCCTTGTGCTAGAATTGCCCTGTTTTTTTTTAAAGAAAAGAAAAAGAAAAAGAAACCCTAGACTGCTTCTTTTGGTTCTTAATAACTTCTCTTGCTCTGAGCCCTTATTTATAAGCCTGAGAAAGTTACGTGTTTTTCTGCCTTACACTGCCTCATTCTTATTTACTCTAGGCCAAGATGCTTTTAGAAAATGTTTAAAATCAATGATTTGATATGGTCCCTTACTAACAATATAACATCCTCCTTTTTGGGAACCACCAAAAAAACAAAACAAAACAAAACTCTTTCTGCTGTCTATGTCCTGGTGGGAGATCTTTTCTGGGTTTATTTTGAGGACAGATTCATTCCTTGATTAAGAATGAAAACCTGGAGGGAACAAAGTCAATAAAGTGTGGCTACAGTATCTTTTAAATAAAGATAACTTTCCCTGATTCTGCTGGCAGGAAATAATCTGACTCCTTCTTCCAGATAAAGCCTGTTTACCATTTTATCTCTCTTGTTTTCTTAACACTTCTCTTAAGAAAAAGTTTTATTTTGTTTTCTATTGACATATAATAATTGTATACATTTAGGGGATACAGTATGATGTTTTAATATGTATGTCGTGGAATAATCAAATCAGGATAATTAACATATTCATTGCCACAAATATTGATCATTTCTTTGTGGTGAGAACATTCAAAATTCTTGTAGCTATTTTGAAATATACAATACATTACTATTAACTGCAGTCACCATGCTGTCCAATAGGTCACCAGAACTTATTCCTCCTGCCTAGCTGAAACTTTGTACCCTTTGATTTTTAACATCTATTTTCTTACTCAACATCCACTCCTCTGACCCTAGCATGAAAACAGTTATGCGGTGATATCTTATTGTGATTTTAATTTGCATTTCTCTGATTAGACTTGTGGAGCATTTTGTTATGTATCTGTTGGACATTTTCATGTCTTCTTTTGAGAAATGTCTTTTCAAGTCCTTTGCACATTTTTTAATAGGGTTATTATTTTCTTGTTGTTCAGTACTCTGAGTTCTTTGTACATTTTGGATATCAGCCCTTTATCCAATGTATGACTTACAAATATTTCTCTCAATCTGTGGATTATCCCCTTACTCTGTTCATTGCTTGCTTTGGTATGCAGAAGTTTTTAAATTTGATGCAGTCCTGCTAGTTTATTTTTGCTTTTGTTGCCTGTGTTTTGGGGAATGTAACCAAGAAATTGCAACGCAGCCCAATGTCATAGAGCTTTTCCTCTGTTTTCTCTTAGTAGTTTAACCATTTCAGCGCTTATGTGTAAGTGATTTTGAGTCTATTTTTTTTTAAGTAGTGAGATAAGGGTCTGTATTTATTCTTCCATGTGTGGACATTCAGTTTTTAAACACGTGGAATTTTTTTTCTGGGCTCTGTATTCTACTCCATTGATCCATGTGTCTGTTTTTATGCCAGTGCCATGCTTTTTGGTTACTAGAGCTTTGTAATATATTTTGAAATCCAGTAGTCTGATGACTCCAACTTTCTTCTTTAGCTCAAGATGGCTTTGGCTATTGCGGAATTTTATGGTTCCATATGAGTTTTAGGATTGTTTTTTCTATTTCTGTGAAGAATGACATTAAAATTTTGACAGGGATTGAATTGGATGTGTACACTGCTTACAGTAGTATTACTATTTTAACAATATTAATTCTTTCAATCCATGAACATAGAATATCTTTCCATTTATTTGTATCTTTTTCAATTTCTTTTTATCAATGTTTTATAGTTTTCTGTATATGAATTTTCCACCTCTTTAAAATACTTACTCCTAAGTATTTTATTCTTGATGCTATTGTAAATGTATTGTAAATGAGATTGTTTTCTTAATTTCTTTTTAAGATACTTTGTTTTTAGTGGATAGAAAAGCTACTTATTTTTATAGGTTGATTTTATATCCTGCAACTTTACCAAATTCCTTTATCAGTTCTAACAGTTTTTTGTTAGAGTCATTAGAATTTTCCCTATATAAGATCATGTCATCAACAAACAGAGACAATTTCACTTCTTCCTATGTGGATGTATTTTATTTTCCTGGCCAATTGCTCTGATTAGGATTCTAGTACTATACTGAATAGAAGTGGTGAAAGTGGGCATCTGTGTCTTATTCATGCTCTTAGAGAAGAAATCTTCAACTTTTCACCATTGAATGTGATGCTAGATGCGGATTTGTCATATATAGCCTTTACTGTGTTGAGAGGAATTTTTCTATACCTAATTTATTGAGAGTTTTTTATAATAAAATGGTATTGAAGTTTGTCAAATTTGTCTTTCTGCATGTATTGAGATGATCATGTGGTTTTTTGCGTCTGTGTTCATCAGGGATATTGGTTTGTAGTTTTTATTTTTTATTGTGTTCTTTTCTGAGTTACATGTCAGGGTAATAATGATTTGTAAAAGAAGTTTAGAAGTACTTTCTCTTCTCCAATGTTTTGGAAGAGATTAAGGAGGATTCGTACTCTTTCTTCTTTAAATGTTTCTTACTGTTCAGTCATGAAGCCATCTGGTCTTGGGCTTTTCTTTGATGAAAAACTTTTTATTACAGATTCAGTATTCTTACTGCTATTGATTTGTTCAGATTTTGGATTTCTTCATAATTAAGTCTTTATAGGTTATATATTTCTAGGAGTTTGTCCACTTCTAGATTGACTGATTTTTTTGGCATATAGTTGTTCATAGTAGTTGCTTTGTATTTTTTTATTAGTTGTAATGTCTTCTTTTTCATTTATGATTTTGTTTGCTTGAATCTTGCTTCTTTTTTTATCTAGCTGTTTGTCAAGTTTGTTTAGCTTTTCAAGAAACAACTTTTAATTTCATTGATGTTACATATTGTTGTTCTAGTCTCTTACTTCAGTTCTTTCTGCTCCCAACATTGTTGTTTCATTTCTTCTGATATCTTTGGGTTTAGTTTCTTCTTCTTTACCTGATTTCTTAAGGTGTAACATTAAGTTGTTTATTTGAATTTTTTTTTTTTTTGGATGTAGGTGTTATTGCTGTAAACTTTCTTTTTAAGTCTACTTTTGCTATATGCCATAAGTTTTAATATGCTGCATGTTCATATTTGTTTGTCTCAACATGTTTTTAAATTTTCCTTTTAATTTATTCTTTTATCCAATAGTTATTGAGAAGCATATTATTTAATTTCTAATATTTGTTAATCTTCCATGATTCTTTCTGTTATTGATTTCTAGTTTCACACCATTATGGCCGGCAAAGATAGTTGATATGATTTTGACCTTCTTAAATTTATGGCCTAACATGTAATCTATCCTATGAAAGGTTCTAAGCACGCTTGAAAAGAATGTGTATTCTGTTGCTGTTGGGAGCAGTGTTTTGTATATATCTGCTTGATCCATTTGGTCTAAAATATAGTTCAAGTTCAATATTTTCTTCTGACTTTCAACACCAGACAGATGATATGTCTGGTGTGGAATGTGGAGTATTAAAATTCCATAATATTATTGTGTCGTATCCTGCCTCCCTTCAGATCTTTTAGTGTTGGCTTTATATATTTAGGTGCTCTAATGTTGGGTGCATGTACATTTACAATTCTCATATTCTCTTGATGAAATGATCCATTTATCACTAAATAATGACATTCTTTGTGTTATTTTTAAGTTTTTGGCCTAAAGTCTATTTTTTCTGAAATAAGTATAGCTATCTCTGCTTTCTTTTGGTCTGCATTTGCGTGAAATACCTTTTTTCATCTATTCACTTTCAATCTATGAGTCTGTGAGTGTCATTTAAGGTAACATGAGTTGGCAGCATACAGTTAAATCTATGGTGGTATTTGCTTTTTCTCAGGAATCCTTCACCAAGCTCCAGACTAGATTATTTTTTGTTATTGTTGTTACACTCTTATAGGATCACATTTTTCTTTTCTGTAGAATACTTATATTTTTCTTACCTCTGTATCTATTTGTGTTATTATTTAACTCTGAGCTCTATGAGACTAGGAATTGCTTGGTTTCCTTCATCACAATCTTGGGCACATAGCATGGTTCCTGGTACTTAAGTACATAATAAAATGTTGTTGAAGGAATGTATAAATAAATTGGCAAAAGACTTTGCACACAAAAAATTTTCAATCAGTAATTTCAGATATAGTCACAGAAAATAAAACAACTTTACTTTTAGTATACTAGAATTAAAAGCATTGATTTTGCCCACAGAAGAAGACTCTTTGGTGCTTTATTACGTATTTAAAAGGAAAGTGTAAAGGACACCACTTCTTCAAATAATTATAATAAGGCCATTTCTTAATTGTGAAATGAAAAAGACTCATAATTATGTTGGTTGACTCTACTTATTATATAAGTACTTAACCAGGTTTTCAATTTACATTGGATGATAAACACTGGCAAGGAAACGTCTGCATAATGTAAAGTACTTTGACACTCAACCAGCTTTGCTAGGATTCAATTTCATTAAATTATCATCAACGTACACATCAAGTATGTGAGGTGGAGGTGAAGGGGTTGCCTTGTAAGGAAATATGGGAATTATATCTCAAGGCATATAAGGTGACTTAGCTCTCAAAGAAGATGTTCTTTTTCAGGGGAAGTAACAAAAGTGATTTTCACTGTTAGCCTAGAATCATTCTTAATGAAGGTATCATTTATTTCTTCCCTGAATACATCATGTTCTGACACGTCTTATGATCCCACCACACTGAATTTCTTACCTTACTCTGAACTCAGGCCCTGTTATAATTCTCCCTTTGCCCTTGCACATATTCATCCCCTATCATACTTTTCCTTGTTTTCCTAGCTGAAAAAAGATGTGAATTTGGTCCTTGAAGAGTCAATGCACTTGCATTTTATCAGTGCTACATGACAGACATTTTATACTCCTTTTTGGTAGGTGTGTTTCTTTGTCCCTCAATTCTATCTTTTTGTTATCGATATTGGACAATTCTCTCGCCTTTTGTTTTGTTTTGTTTTTGAAAACATAGTCTTTTTCTAAGCCCCCTTATAGGTCCTTGATTTTATGTCTCAATGACCCTTTCCCTCTGAAGCTAACCATTTTTTTCATAATCTCGGTACTGATCCCATCTGCCTTTCTGAAGGACATTATGCTCATACTTATCTTCCTCTGTTTAGAAGTATCAATTTTTATTTTGCTTTTTCTTGCTCTCAATGTTTATATATTAAAAATCTGTTTCTTTTCATCTAAATAAATACAGACTTTTCACAGATTTTGTTGTAGTTTGTAGCTGTTGATATATACCTTGTATCATTCTTTTTAGCAACCGAAATCCATTTTGACCACCCATTCCCCTTGCTTCTGCCTCTACCATTGAATTGAACCCAGTATTTACAACTTCGTTATGATGTTCTTATAATCAGATTTAAAAGCTTCTCCTCAGTCCTCCTATTTTTTACATCTCAGCGCTATCCTGATTCTGTTGGTAATTTCAACTGTTTTCCAAACATTTCCTTCCCCTTACTCTCATTGATGTGGATTGATTCCAATTTCTCTTGTGGTTCATCTTCCCTCCATCACAAGGTCTCCTTTCTTCTTCTACCTCTCAACCATGGAAAATCTCCAAACTGTTTCTTGACCCTCTATTCTCAAACTTTATTTTATAGAAGCTGCTATCCTCTATTTCTGTCTTAAATCTTCATCTATAAATCAATTGTTCCCAAATCCTAATCCTTTGCCAAATCTTTCCTTCAGGCTCCAGACTTTTAGTTCCAACTGCCTACAAGAAAACTTTTCTTAAAGTTTCCTAAAAAGTAAAACTTTAGTGTGACTATAGCCAAACTTCTCATTTTTGTCCTTAAAAATGTCCTTTTTGTCCTCATCCTCCTTTCAAGTTGGGTCACTAGTACTCCTCAAAGTTCAAATGCTTGTAATTAATGACAAAGCCCAGTATAATTTTTGATAGGTTTCCCTTTCTGTTTTTATTGCCTTCTTCTTCAATTTTCCTTCCTACAGGAAGACTTCACAACTCCAGTGTGAATATAGTTGTCTCCTAGCTATATATTCTCTTTTACATCTTCCAGTTTTCCAAAACTACATCTTACCTTTCTCTAATTTTTTAAAAAATATTACCTTTCTCTAACTCTCTTTGCATTTCGTAACCCTATTATACATTTGGGCCTTTCTATTATAAGTAGGCTATTCAGAAATCTGTTTACTAAATCAAAATAACACTATCAGTAATATACTCTACTGCCTCCTACAACTGTCAGTATTCTTACTGCCTTTTAAAACTTGCTATATATAAGAAAGTTAATAATGTTTGTTACACATCTCAGAAAAATAAGCACAAACATAGCTAGCAGGCAGGCCATTATGTAAATAGAGAGATGAAAATGTTAATATACAACTGAATAGACATCTGTTGGTGATGGACGCAATCTCCCTGACACTTGGCTTTGTTCTTCTCTATCAAAGTTTATGGGGAGAGAGTTTGTGAAAAAAGCTTTGATACTGTCTTATTCTCTTATGGCACTGTATGGTTTAGCACTCATGTGGTTTCCTAATACTTTATAAATTTTATTCTTTTAATTGCCTCCATATGAATGGAAGCTATAATGCCTGTCATCTTGGCTAGCATATCTAGCTTCACTGTAAGAGTAAAGCCAAAACCAAAACAAAACAACTATAATTTATTGACAATTTTATATACTAATTTTATATTAACATTTAGAATAATATAGGCAATTTGAAGGTAGAAATTTAAGGCAAGTAAAGTAATAGTTTGGTAAGGGTATTCTACATAATTAGATAATTGGAAACATGTACTTAGTCTTTTCTGTTTTTAAATTTGAGCCCTTTGACAAGAATTCAAGTTATACAGTTATTTTTTTAATGAAGCCTAAGGGGCCTTCAGTCTAAGTGATCTTAGATCTGAATGTGTTTACACATGATTTTTAAAACTTAATAACTATATAACCAACTAAAACTTTAGCAAATTCTGAAAAATGGTTGTACAACCCATCTGTTAATATTTAAATATTCTCCTTTAATCTTTTTAAAAATGTTTATGCGTTTTGCATGCCTGTAATCATAGTGTTTATGATTTTTTCTTGTGGAATTTAAAAGACAACACTGTATCACAACTATTTCCCCTGCATGTGCTTCATAGTTTCCATGCTTCTGTGAGTTTTGTTAACAACAACGTCTAAGGAGTGAGCAGGGTAAAGTCTAATGACGCACAGTCAAAGAATTTCCTTGCCTTGATAATAGGCCAGCTGCCCATTAACTTACCAGCTTCTAGCTCACTGTCACACACTATTGTATGACATTTGTTCTAAAATTGTTAAACTACAGGGAATAATTAAGGCTCATTGCCTTGAGATTTAAAAGCATAAAATTGGCTTTATGTGACAGAGTCTTCCTAATGTAATGCAGACAGAATAAGACAGGAGTAATGTTTCTATCTGTGAAATAAATTCCCAATTTAAACATCCTTATGCTGAGAAAGAAACATCCAACTATTCCAGTGTATAGAGATGAAGAAATTTGATATTTTTCCCTTGACATTTCTGTCATATTCAGCCATCATCCTGGGCTGTCAGCACCAGCCCCATTACTTAAAAATCCTGTTTGATCTGTGTTCATCAATTACTGCATCAGCAGCTCTACCTCTTAGCTAGTTTGAATGAACTTAAGAAGAAATGGGCCTCAGTTAAATAAACACTTGTTTCTCTTGTTAGTGTTTGATACCCTATACTTTCCCCTTGAATTGGAAAAAATATTATTTTGTTTGCTCTATCTATTTACTTCCCTTCTCAAGGTCCTGTACTTTCCATGTATTTCAAATTATATTTTGGTTGTTATTTGAGGGTTATTTTTACAGAATGTTAGTTTTGTTTTTATTATTCATTATTATTTCTCATTTTATCTTTAAAAAATTATATTTTTGGTGACTACATCTGTATTTAATATTTAATTGAAGTATGTTTACCTTCATCCATTCATTCATCAATTTACCACTTATTTATTCATTAATTGTAGCCCTCTTTTATGGCAGGAAAAAAGTTTGATGACTTTTATTGAGTTGATTCGCTTACTTTGGTTTTAAGAAAGGACCAATTTAGTCAAATAATGATTTGTGATCAGCTGATTTTTCCAAAACATTCATGTATGAAATCAGAATCTGTTTATTTCATTGAAATGGAGTTATGTAGCATATCTTGTCGATAATATAAAATACATTTTCTAATAATTACTTTTTATTTTTAATATCTTCATTTTAAGAGCTCACAAATTTTGTTTTCTAAACTGTATATTGAGATTAAATTAACATTGTTTCTATTTAGAAAATAAAGTGTTTATTTTTTACCGGTTAGTTGTCATAATGTTTTACTGTACTTACTGGTGCTAATAACTGGTATATAAATGTGTTTTAAAATTTGGGCTTATTTGTCTTTTACTTATGCAAGGGTACTAAGTCTCATTTTCTTCTTTTATTTATTTATCTTTTTCAGGCCTTGTTGTCGTTAATCTTTTTTTTCTGACCTGTATGTAAAAACAAACAATTATTTCATTTTCTCATCCTCTTCAATCCTTTTTGCAAAATTCTTCCTTTTTAAAATATTATTCTCTAGATAGTCTTTAAATAGAAACTTACACCATTATTTTGGTCTAATAATGACTGATTCATTCGCTAGCTCTTTACGGCCAGTTTATTACATTTTAAATCTGGAGTATACTGGATTGAGGCCAAGTAAACATTGTTGTGATATCACAATTTTCTTTTCTCTGGCTCACTGTGGCCATACTCCCAATAATGTTTCCATGTTGTGTTTCGCAGGGGAAAATGTATTTCTTCACAAGAATATTTTAAGTTTAGTGCCAGCCATTCTTTGCCACTCTTATTAGAGACATTTGCCCTTTGCCTAGTACACATTTGTTGAAAACGCTTCCATGAATAATTATCTCTTCCTACACCATTTAAACTCAGTTATTCATGTACATCTAATCAACTGAGAATAAAACCCCATTTTTTAGAATTTGTTTGGATTCCTTTACAGCAATGAGTAATTGTTGCTAAAGGAAGATTTATTGGGACAAGAAGCATGATCAGTCCAATTTCATCAGATTTATATTTTAGGTCTGAGGCATTCCCTTCCTTGGGATAATGATTTCCCAGCCTACCCACTCAAAATGCATTTATAATTTAACGTATATATGCCTAATAGTTGCACAAATTTTCTTTAAATTGCATTAATTTTGGTATTGTATGAAGTGACTTCCACTTTTGTTTCTATAATAATCGAGTTTGATTTATCATAGCTTGCCATGCAACCCCTGACCAGAAAACATTTACATCATAAATCAGAGATCAATAGTTACGACAAATTTCCTTCTATTATATTAATTTACACTTCCACAGTTTATAGAAACACCTATTTTCCCATTTTCTTGCCAGTACAGAGCTTCTTATCTGTTCTTGTTGCAGCAGCCTGTAGTTAGTTAGGGATCTGTCCATGTTTTCTCCCTTGGTCTCTCTGTATCTCTATTATACAATTAATATTTAAATACTTTCTTGCCTTAAAATATTCAAACAATACACAAGTATGTTAGTAAAATTTAAATTTCCCCTTCACTCTTTTTCAAGGGCTACTACTCTCAACAGTTTATAGTGAGTGTTTTGTAAATTTATTTTAAAACATGTTTTGTGGATATGTACATGCCTATTTTTTACATACACACATTAAATTATATGCATTGTCTTGTCTTTTTTCCTTTACTTAAAAATATTGTAATGACATATCTATTTTTAATAGTTGCATGTATGCGATTATGTTCCCTTTTAGCCAACCTTTAGTTTGTTTCCATTTTTTCTGTATTATAACATTTAAATGAATGCTCATAATTGGTAACTCTGGGGCAGAAAAATAAAAATATATCTAACTTTATTGGATATTGTAAAATTTATAAACACTTTTTTACCAATAGTGTAGGTCACTTTTTCTAGGTCCTTAATTATTTTTAGCTGGTTCATCTACAAATTTCAGAAAGAGAATATGAAAATCTAATTTATTTTTTACTTTGTGGATTTGTCTATTTCTCTATAATGTTAATTTTGCTTCATACATTTCAAGAATATGTTTTCAGTGATACACATCTATGATTACTATATATTCCTTGTGGGCTTTTTATTACAATTTTATTCTCTTCTGTATTAATAATTTTTCTTTAATCTATTTTGTCTAATATTAGTATTATTTTACCAGTCTGTTGTTTTCCTTTGGTTAGTTTTCACTTAGAGTACTTTACTGTATTAGCTAGTGTTCTCCAGAAAGACAGAACCAATAGGATATATAGAGATATTTAAGAGGAGATTTATTGTGAAAATTGGCTCATGTGATTATTGAAACCAAGAAATCTCACAGTATGCCACCTGCAAACTGGAGATGAAAAAAGTTCAGTGGTATAAGTCAGTCTGAGTCCCAATGAGCAGTGAAGCCAGCTGGGCTTCTGGGTTTGGTGGGGACTTGGAGAAGTTTTCTGTCTAGCTAGAGGATTGTAAATGCACCAAGCAGCACTCTGTAAAAACGTACCAATCAGCACTCTGTGTCTAGCTAAAGGATTGTAAACACACCAATCAGCACTCTGTAAAAATGTACCGATCAGCACTCTGTGTCTAGCT
>NW_012118155.1:595384-640176 GCF_000951035.1 Colobus angolensis palliatus | reverse complement strand
ACTCTGTGTCTAGCTCAAGGATTGTAAACACACCAGTCAGCACTCTGTAAAAATGTACCGATCAGCACTCTGTGTCTAGCTAAAGGTTTGTAAACGCACCAATCAGCACTCTGTAAAAATACACCAATCAGTGCTCTGTGTCTAGCTAAAGGTTTGTAAACGCACCAATCAGCACTCTGTAAAAACACACCAATCAGCACTCTGTGTCTAGCTAAAGGTTTGTGAACACATCAATCAGCACTCTGTAAAGCAGACCAATCAGCTTTCTGTAAAATGGACCAATCAGCACCCTGTAAAATGGACCAATCAGTACGATGTGGGTGGGGTCAAATAAGGGAAGAAAAGCTGGCCACTTGAGCTAGTAGAGGCAACCCGGTTGGGTCCCCTTCCATGTTGTGGAAGTTTTGTTCTTTCGCTCTTCACAATAAATCTTGCTGCTGCTCACTCTTTGAGTCTGCACTACCTTTATGAGCTTAACACTCATGATGAGGGTCTGCAGCTTCACTCCTGAAGTCAGCCAGACCACGAACCCACTGGGAGGAACAAACAACTCTGGAGGCACCACCTTTAAGAGCTCACAGCAAGCACACCCACTGCGAAGGTCTGTGGCTTCACTACTGAAGTCAGCAAGACGACGAACCCACCAGAAGGAAGAAACTCCAGACACATCTGAATATCTGAAGGAACAGACTCCAGACACACCATCTTTAAGAACTGTAACACTCACCACGAGGGCCCATGGCTTCATTCTTGAAGTTAGCAAGACCAAGAACCCACTGGAATGAACTAATTCTGGACACACCAAGGCCAGAGAAGCAGGAGAAGTGATGGTATAAATTCTGGAGGCTGAAGGGTGGAGATCCAGGAACTATGGTATCTAAGGGTGAGAGAGAAGATGGCTTAAGAAGAGCTCCCAGCTCAAAAAGAGAGTGAAAGAATTTCCTCTGTCTCTGCATTGTTGTTCTACTTGGGCTCTCAATGGATTGGATGATACCCACTTACATTGGTGAGGGTGCACCTTCCTTAGTTAGTTTACTGACTCAAATGCAACTCTCTTCCAGAAATACTCTCACAGACACACTCAGAAACAACATTACACCAGATATCTGGGCATCCCTCAGCCCTGTCAAGTTGACACATAAATTTCACCCTCACATCTTTCTTCTTTATCAATCTCATGTGTGTAGAACTAAATTAATAATAACTTTAGTTTCTAGTGGAGTCATCATTGACAGTCCTTTTCGTTTTATTTACATAAGTTTATCTTTTTAATAATTATTAATCATTTATGTATATATATGTTACTGTCTTAAGTGTGTACAAGTTACAGTGTACAATTTTTAGGGTTGGATTTATCATTTATTATCAAACCATCCTTTTGATAATTTTCAAAACTTTTGACTGGCTTCTTGTTATAGCTGTTATAGTTCATCGCTGATTTTTACCTAAGAATGTGACCGACAAAGAACTCTCTTCAGGAGTAGAAATGCTGGTTTTGTCATTTTATTTTTATTTTCTTGTGCTCTATTATTTGCAGTCCCTTGTTTTCTTGCAGAAATATTTGAAAATCATGTGACTACTTTTGTGAGAATTAATAGAAATGCATAATTTTGGCAATCCATTTGACATGATAAATCAAAATATGAAAGAACAAATGAGTAATCTGTCAACATTTTGGGGTTGAGGAAATCTTATTCTTCCCCTGGGATATTTTATCATATATGATTAATAAGCATTTGACATGCAAAAATGATGACACCAGTGTCAATTTGTACGTTACATATTAGTAAAGCATCATTTAAAATTTTGTTTTAAATACATATTACTTTTCTTTGGTTTATTTTATTTTCCCTGTTACAATGAATTAGCTAATGTAGTGATTCTCAAAGTATGACCTATGGACATCTGGAGACCTCTGAGAACCTTTTTGGAGGTCTATGAAATCAAAATTATTTTCATAATAATACTAAAAATTATTTATATTTTTTGCTGTGTTGACATTTGCACAGATAATGCATATACCATGGTAAGGAAAACTGCTATATATGTAGCATGAGTCAAGGCAATGTGAAAAAAAAAATCAAAACTATACTGGTGGAGATTGTATTCTTTGTTGCCAAGCACATACAAAAAAAAGAGCAAGTTTTCCTTACCATGGTCTTGGAAGAAGCATTAAAATTATGAATTTTTATTAAATCTTGATGTTTGGTTACATTTCTCGTTACTATTATGTGTAAGTAGGAGGTATGCATAAAGCATTTTTGCTACATTGAAAGTGTAGTTGTATGACTGTGGCATTGTTGAGAACTGAACTGGCCCCTTTTTTCATGAAATGTTATTTTTTTCTTGAAGGAAACTGGTTATTCAGACTTGGGAATCTGGTAGACATTTTCTCACAAAAGGGTGAAGTGAGCTTGTCACTTCAAGGAACAAAACTGACAGTATTTGTGGCCAATGGTAAAATTTGAGCTTTTAAGTTAAAATCAGAAGTTTGAAAATGTGTATCCACCACTATAAACTTGACAGTTTCTCAATACTTAAAGACAGGGCCAGCTACATAATTTGCAGGGCTCAGTACAAAATGAAAATGTGGAGCTCCTTTTTCAAAAGCAGGAAAAAAGTGCCACTAAAGTACTAAAATACAAAGCTTTTTTTTTTTTTCCATTCCGTGGTCTCTCTCTTGACTTACCATGGTGTTTCATATTTGCTATTTAATGTTGCTCTAACTAAAAAAAAAAAAATCAAAATTTTTATATTACTAGCATGAACTTTACTATTTAAATTGCAAAATGCCAGTTTTATATGCAAATATAAAAACATTTGGTTTATATGCAGAATCACAAATTAGAACAATTTGTATTTCATAGTTCATACATACACTTTTTATTTGTTCTCACCCGAAGAGTGGAAAACATGCACAACCTTAATTAGCTGTTTTTATTTCATTTCTTGACACTTGCACATTCTGTCAACACTATATTTAGCTTACTTATGAGTAAGGAAGGACTGAAAAAAAAGGAACTATAAGTTGCCCCGTTTTTCCTTTTCTTACTCTCATTTTCAGTGAAATTGTTGGCAATTACAGGAAAGGAACACCAGTAAGAAAAAAATATGACAGAATTACCTGTTGGTCCATCTTTCTCAGAAGAAGCCTTCTGTCTACATTAGAAACAAGTTCTGGTGTGATTGAAAAGTGTGGCCTCTGAGAACTGTTAGGACCCCCATCTAGTTGAAGCTTAACAAGGTAACTGCGATAGTTTGAATGTTTGTCCCTTCCAAAACCCATGTTGAAATTTAATTGTCATTGTAACAATATGAAGAGGTAGGACCTATAAGAGGTGTTTAGATCATGAATAGACCATGCCATTATCACAGGATTGAGTTCCTTATCATGAAAGTGGGTTTACTCCCTATTGCTCTCTCTCTTGCCCTCTCTTGCTCTTCTGCCTTCCACCATGCGATGGACTCATCAAGAGGGCTTTCGCTAGATAGTGGCCCTTGAGTTTGGACTTTCCAGCCTACAGACTGGTGAGCTAATAAATTTCTGTTCTTTATCGATTACCCAGTCTGTGGTATTCTGTTACAGCAACACAAAACAGACTAATACACTTACCTTGTACTTACTGTGAATCTCAGTCAATTCCTGCAAGTCATGGGTTCACTAGAAGTTTGTGATTGCGGGGTGTTATGAACACTAAATGCAATAATACACTGTAAATTTATATAATCTTTTTGGAAGATTGTACTTTTTAGAGTATACGTCAATACTATAAAAAGACATTAAAAAATCTGCTCTTAATTCAAGAGTCTTAAATTCGTGGAAATGTAGCATAAGGAAATGTTGAAACAAAAGTTAAAAGCTATATGTATAAAATTTTTTTTATTATATTAGTTATCCAATATTAGTGGAAACTAGAATGAATCATTGTCCAATGAAGTGATTAAATATTATACAATCATGAAAATAGCAAAAAGCATATGTAAAATCATGGTAGCATGTTCAGTAAGTCAAAATCTTAATAAAAATTAACAAACACTGGAATTAGAGATGCATAAAATTATTAATGCTTTTGGATAAATTTCATTGGGGAACACATGAAAAATAGAAAAGTTATGCCAGGTAATAGGATCATATTTAATTTGTTTCCATTTTGCTAAACATTCTTTAATATTGACTTTTCATGGTAAAACAAACACATAAACCAAAAATTCAAGAGGCTTTCTGAAATAATTACAGTGTAATGTATGGCATTTGGAATTGAGACTCAGGTTGGAGACCTGGCTCTCTCATTTATATTTATATTGATATTTTATGTGATTTATATTTATATTTATGTGATTGTAGATCAGTAACTTAATTTTGTGAATCTTAATTTCATCATCAGTTAAATAAAGATTTCCACTAGTTTTTTAGAGTCATGAGATTAAGATGGTGTATATGAAAGTGTCTATTTTTTTAACTTTTAAGTTAAGGGGTAGGTGTGTGTTTGTTATATAGGTAAACTTGTGACATAGGAGTTTGTTATACAGGTTATTTCATCACCCAGATATTAAGTCTAGTATCCATTAGTTATTTTTCCTGATCCTCTCCTTCCTCCTCTCAATGGTAGTTTAATAGAAACAACATTGAATCTATAAATTGCTTTGGGCAGTAGGATCATTTTAATGATACTGATTCTTCCTACCCATGAACATGGAATATTTTTTCATTTGTTTGTCATATCTGATTCTTTTGAGCAATGTTTTGTGGCTCTCCATGTAGAGATCTTTTATATCCCTGGTTAACTGTATTCCTAGGTATTTTATTCTTTTTGTGGCAATTGTAAATGGAATTGCATTCCTGATTTGGCTCTTGGCTTGATTACCACTGATGTATAGGAAAGATAATGATTTTTTTTTACATTGATTTTGTATCTTGAGATGTTGAGGAAGTTGTTTATCACCTTAAGAAAATTTTGAGCCAAGACTATGAAGTTTTCCAGGTATAGGATTATGTCATCTGCAAACAAGGATAGTTTGATTTCCTCTCTTCCTATTTGATGGGCTTTATTTCTTTCTCTCGCTTTTTGATGTGTTTCTGGATGATTCCGTTTGCAGGTAATTTGTTGAGGATTTTTGCTGCAATGTTCATCAATAATATTGGCCTGAAGTTTCTCTTTTGTTGTATCTCTGCCAAGTTTTGGTATCAGAATAATGCTGGCCTCATGGAATGAGTTAGAAAGGAGCCCCTCCTTGTCAATTTTTTGGAGTAGTTTCAGCATTAATGGTACCAGCTCTTCTTTGTACGTCTGGTAGAATTCAACTGTGAATCCATCTGGTCCTAGGCTTTTTTTGGTTGGTAGGCCTTTTATTACTAATTCAATTTCAGTGTTTGTTATTGCTCTGTTCTTGGGTTAAATTTCTTGCTGGCTCAGTCTTGGCAGCTTGTATGTGTCCAGGAATTAATTTATTTCTTCTAGATTGTTTAGTTCCTGTGCATATATGTGTTCATAATATTCTCTGATGGTTGTTTGTATATCTGTGAGGACAGTGGCAATATGCCCCTTGTCATTTTTGATTGTGTTTATTTCAGTCTTCTCTGTTTCTGGCTAGTGGTCTATCTACCTTGTTTTTTCTTAAAAAAAAAAAAAAAGAAAAGAAAAGAAAAACCAGCAGCTCTGGATTCCTGGATCTTTTGAATGTGTTTTCATGTCTCAATCTCCTCCATTTCATTTATGATTTTGGTTACTTTTTGCCTTCTGCTGACTTAGGGATTTATTTGCTCTTTGTTCTCTAATTCTTTCAGTTGTGATGTAAGTTTGCTAACTTGAGATCTTTCTAACTTTTTGATGTGGGCATTTAGTACTATAAATTTCCCTCTTAACAGGGTCTTAGTTGTGTTCCAGAAATTCTAGTATGTTATATCTTTGTTCTCATTAGTTTCAAAGAACTTCGTGATTCCTGCCTTAACTTCATTATTTACCCAAAATTCTTTCAGGGGCAAGTTATTCAGCTTTCATGAGATTGTATGGTTTTGAGTGAACTTCTTAGTCTTGATCTCTAATTTGGCTGCTCTGTTGTCTGAGAGATTTTTATGATTTCAGTTCTTTTGCATTTGATAAGGAGTGTTTTGCTTCCAATTATGTTATCAACATTAGAGTAAGTACCATATGGTGATGAAAAGAATGTATATTTTGTTGTTTTTGGATGGAGAGTTCTGCAGATATCTATCAGGTCCATTTGATTGAGTACGGAGTTTTGGTTCTGAATATCTGTTAATTTTCTGTCTTGATGATCTGTCTAATATTTTCAGTGGAATGTTAAAGTCTCCCACCGTTATGTGGGAGTCTAAGTCTCTTTCAAGGTCTCTAAGAACTTGCTTTATAAATCTAGGTGCTCCTGTGTTGAGTGCATATATATTTAGGGTAGTTAGATATTCTTGTGGAATTGAACTCTTTATTATTATATAATGCCCTTCTTTGTCTTTTTTGTTTCTGCTGTTGTTGTTTGCTGTTTTTGTTTTGTTTTGTTTTTTTGAGACAGAGTCTTGCTCTGTCACCCAGGCTGGAGAGCAGTGGCGCAATCTCGGCTCACTGCAAGCTCCACCTCCTGGGTTCACATCATTCTCCTGCCTCAGCCTCCCAAGTAGCTGGGACTACAGGTGCCCACCACCACGCCTGGCTAATTTTTTGTATTTTTGGTAGAGACAGGGTTTCACCGTGTTAGCCAGGATGGTCTCGATCTCCTGACCTTGTGATCCGCCCACCTCGACCTCCCAAAGTGCTATTTTTTTTAAAAATTTTTGTTGGTTTAATGTCTGTTTTGTCAGAAACTAGGACTGCAACCCCTGATTTTTCTGTTTTCCATATGCTTGATAGATTCTTCTGTATGCCTTTATTTTGAGCCTGTGAATGTCATTGTATGTGAGGTGGGTCTCTTGAAGACAGCATACTAATGGGTCTTGGTTCTTTATCCAGCCTGCCACTCTGTGTCTCTTAATTGTGGCGTTTAGTTTGTACACAGTTAAGATTAGTATTGATAGATGTGAATTTGATTCTGTCATCATGTTAGCTGGTTATTCTGTAGACTTACGTGATATCTTTATAGTGTCACTGGTCTGTGTATATAAGTGTGTTTTTGTAGTGGCTGGTAATGTCTTTCCTTTGCATATTTAGTGCTTCCTTCAGGGGTCCTGTGAGGCAGGTCTAGTGGTAATAAATTCTGCAGCACTTGCGTGTCTGAAATAATCTTATTTTTCCTTCATGTATGAAGCTTAGTTTGGCCAGATATGAAATTCTGGGTTGAAACTTCTTTAAGAATGTTGAATGCTGGCTTCCAATCACTTCTGGCTTGTAGGATTGCTGTTGAGAGGTCGACTGTTAGTCTAATGGGCTTTCTTTGAGGGTGACTTGACCTTTCGCTCTAGCTGTCTTTAACATTTTTTCTTTCATTTTGACTTTGGAGTATTTGATAATTATTTGTCTTGGGATGATCTTCTTGTGAAGTAACTTACTGGAGTTCTCTGTATTTCCTGAAGTTGAATATTGGCCTCTCTAGCTAGGCTGGGGAAGTTCTCATGGATGATATCCTGGAATATGTTTTCCAAGTTGGCATTCTCCCCATCTCCTTCAGGGACACCAATGAGTTGAAGATTTGGTCTCTTTACATAATCTCATATTTCTTGGAGGTTTTGTGGGTTCCTTTTCATTCTTTTTTATGTATTTTTGTCAGGCTGTCTTATTTCAGAACGCCAGTATTCAGGCTCTGAGATTCTTTTCTCTGCTTGTTCTGTTCTGCTATTGATACTTGTGATTACATTATGCAACTTTTATACTGTTTTTCACCTCTGCTGGGTCTGTTATATTCTTTTCTATACTGGTTATTTTGTCTGTGAGTTCCTGCATTATTTTATTGTAATTTTTACCTTCTTTGCATTAGGTTTCAACATACTCCTGTAGCTCAATGATCTTTTTTCTTATCCATATTCTGATTTCTATTTCTGCCATTTCAGCCATCTCAGCTCAGTTCAAAACCCTTGCTGGAGAGGCAATGCAGTCATCTGGAGGAAAGAAGGCACTCCAGCATTTTGAGTTTTCAGAGTTATCTTGCTGATTCTTTTTTCATCTTTGAGAGCTTATCTACCTTCGATCTTGGAGGTTGCTGACCTTCGAATGGGTTTTATTTCTTTTATCCTATTTAGTGACCTTGAGGGTTTGATTGATTGTGGTCGAAGGTGGATTCATTCAACTGGCTTTCTTTCTGAGAGACTTTAGGTGGCCATTCCTTAGCTCCCAACTCCTGGACTGTGTGCTCTAACTCTGGAGAACTTGTATTAGACCTCGAGTTTGTTCTCTGGATCTGGATCCTTGAGGTTTGCAATTCACTGCACTGAGGGAGCTGAGGTGCAGCAACTATGGTAGAGTGCTAGTGAGTGTCAGAGTGCCTGCCTCCCTACAGGCATGTACCACAGTGGTAGAGGCAATGCAGCTGGGTTGGCAGGGGCCCATGCTGGTGACTGCACACAGTTGTGGTGTTGGTTTGGGGTGAGGTGTTGGCAAGTTCAAGTCTGGGTGCTTTCTCTGTGCCCCACAAGCAGGAGTGATTGCTCATGGTGGGGGAGGATCTGCTGTTCTCTGTGCAATGTTATTACAAGGAAGGGGGTGAGGCTTGCTGGCTCTTTGCCCAGCAAATCTTTGCCTGCAATGGCAGGGCAGTAAAGGAAGAGTGGGCAGACTGAACTCCTGTGCCTGGGTGGGGCAAGGAAAGCAAACCTGCCTGTGCAGAAAGGTGCCAGCAAAGCAATGTAGGGAGTTACCATGGTCACAGTGGAAACTGCAGTATGGGGAGGGAGCAGGATGGCTGATGTGCCACCATAGGGGCCGCCTCTCTGAAGTTCTCCAGCTGGTCAGTCATGCTCTACTAGCACAGAGGCTATTGTTTAGGCCCAAGACTGCCCTGCAAGCAGCCATGGCCAGGTGGGGGCCTCAGGAGATGACAGCAGACCAACGGGTGTTTAGATTTGACCAGCCCCATCTGATGGGCAAGACCACCCTGCAGAGATCAGGTCCAACAGATCCCCTAGGGCTAAAGTCTCAGTGTAAGCAACTTGAGCCTAAGAAGATGGCTGTCCCTGGACATGCTCTGCTGCATGTGTTCTCACACCAAACCCTCTGATTTCCACATCAGCTGGCTTCTGCCCCTACTACTTCTCTAAGTTTTCTTAATTTTTCAAATTCTCTAAGCAGGTCTCTCTGCCAACTCATGTGTCAGTGGTGGTCAAGGGGTCTCCTCATGCCAGGGTTCCAGAGGCCTGTGGCAAGAACAGGTTGCTCCTTGCCAGTTCAACTCACCCATTCCCCTGGTGCTGTTATGGTCCAAAAAGGAGTTCTGGTGCACAGTAGCCCTGTGTGGGTTTTCCAGCTTTCTGCCCCTTTGGCCTAGCTTCTGGGTCTTCCCTCTGTCCACTGTCAATACTCTCCCTCTGAAGATCTGTTAAAAGCCTGCCAACTGTCTCAGGCCCTATGTGGGAGCTGTTCCACCTGGCTGTGCCCTCCCCCTTCAAAAGTATTTCTTAAAGTCCGTGGAGCATTGGTATTCAGTATATTTTAGTTTATTCTAAAATTAGGGAGACTTTCTTTTTCCTTTTAGTGTTTTTAAAATGCTAATAAACTTTGCCAAAGGCTTAACATGCTGGATGAGAGAAGGTCATGGTAATTTTACTTGATAACTGCACTTACTGCTTTCAACAGTTCTGACTGCTTGAATGCTTGAATGATTTTAAGTAGTAAATCCATTTTTACCTTCAAAGGCCATTTATTGTCTGGTAGGACAATGAAATAGATTCAAATGCAGGTGTGTATCTAGTTTAGGCAAAATATTTTGCTTTATCAAAAAGTAACAATCTTCAATAAACTTCTGTAAAAGGTCTTTCAATTTTAAATTCTTTAAATATTTTGATTATACAAATAATTGCAAAAGATTATAAATTCTTTGGTGCTATTTGCAAGATTCTATGGAAACGTCTGTAGTCAACATTTTGGTGTAGTGGAAATAACATGAGAAAGGAATCTAAGACAATTGTGTTCTTGTAAATTCAACATCATATCTTTCCTTTCATCTATAAAATTAGGGGCTGCATTACCAATTATTTAAGTTTTCTTAATTTTTCAAATTCTGTGATCTCATGACTCTATTTCTTTCTATTCATCTATCATCTATCATCATCATCATCTATCTTTCTATCTAATGGCTGTCATACATTTCTTAACATAGATCAGGAACTTAATAAGACGTGCTTTTTTGTTGTTGTTTGTTTGTTTGTTTTTGGATGAAGTTTCACTCTTGTTCTCCAGGCTGGAGTACAATGGTGTGATCTCAGCTCACTGCAACCTCTCCGGCCAGGTTCAGGGATTCTCCTGGTTCAGCCTTCTGAGTAGCTGGGATTACAGGCAGGAACCACTACACCTAGATAATTTTTTTGTATTTTTAGTAGAGATGGCAGTTTCACCATGTTGGCCAGGCTGATCTTGAACTACTGACCTCAAGTGATCCACCTGCCTTGGCCTCCCAAAAGGCTAGGATTATAGGCATGAGTCACCGCACCAGGTGTAAGAGGTGATTTTTACATCTCTTATCAGTCAAGAGTGTGCTCACATATACTGCTGTGGACCTGAAGTAAACCCTGTTAAAAAGGCCACATAATTCCCTTAATATGATTGTCTTACAGGCTAAATTTCTACCTTCTATATCCTATAAAGCAAAAGTTATCTATCTCATTATTGTAGAAATATCTATGATATTATAGCATAACCAAAACCAACCTTTCTTGGGAGAGGTGGGGCTGATAGTTTTTGAGCATTTATTATATTCCAAGCTCTTTTTAAAAAGCACCTTACATACATCATTATATCTAAAACCCAAAGTAGTATTCTAGCCAAATATCATTTAATATATAAGGAACCTGATACCCGGAGAACATAGAGAACTCTCCCCATGGTCACACAGTTAAATAGCGAAACTAGAATGTAAGCCCAGATCCACCTGTGTCCAAAGCCTGAGCCCTTATGCAATATGCTGCACTGCTTTATAAGAGGAGTCTGCTAAGGGATGTCTCCCCAAATGCCTCTCTTGTTTATAACCATACATTTATAGTTATTCATAGGTGGTCTTTTTACAAGAAGAAATAAAAATATCTGTTTTAAGTTTCAGGACCTCCAGTTTGCCAAGGTCAGAGAATAACAACAGAGAGAGAGGAAGCTTTATGACAATTTTTCAAAAGGCACCAGAAATTGGAACAGCTATACTAAAATGAAAAATTGGAGCAAAGGACGATAAAGAGGGAAAATACAACAAAGATGTGATTAAGAAAGTATGTATATTGAATTATTAGACAGAATAGGGCAGAAAAAAGATGTTTTCACTAATGATGACTGATAGTTGGCAAAGATTTTTGAAACAAGATAATGCATTCTCCACAAGTCAAGTGACAGGACCAAGTCTAAATTTTAACCAAGATGCTGCTATGATAGAGTGCACTAGTATGAACATCACAGGGGTGGTTCTGTCTATTGATGTTTCCTGTGACTGAAGCAAGACATTACTGAAGTCACACGTTCATCACTTTCTAAACCAGATGTCAGAGATCTTCAAACACTCCGAAAGGAAAAGTCCCATCTTTTATATTGTGAAAGAGATAAAGCACATAGCAGAAAATGTAATTCTCTCGGGGATTCTTCCCAAAGCGTTTGACAGAGCATAGCATTTCTAATTTGGCTTTAAATAAATATCTATCACAGAAATTTTAGCTTTTAGGTTCAATTTAAATCATAATCGCTTGTGTTAAATACATGTAAGGATAAAAGAGATGGGAACACAGTGCACTGCCATGAATCTGAAGCTTGACGACAGAGCAGATTTCCATCAGCAGTCTGCAAGTGAGCCAGTAACATTTCTGTGATACAACTCAATTAGGTGTGAGATGGTGAAGGTGGGGCTGTAGCCATGAATTTGGTTCACGTGAACTGCATTTGGGAAGTCATAAACTATACATTTAACTTCATTCATCTTCTCTGATTCCCGACATTGGATTTTTATTTCCTGACTCCGGGGACAGATAGCCAGGTTTCTTATCATCATCTCTGGAGATATTAGTACTTTCTATTTCCTTACTTATACACAATTGAGACTTGACTGTAATTTTGTTTTAAACATCTTGGTTTAGCCATACTCTCTTTTTCCTATATGTTACCTTGTCACTTGAAATTTTATTAATTATTTAATATTGGTAGAAAAGAAATGAGATGTATACTAGTTATCTCTTTCTTGTGTAATACATTACTCCAAAACTTAGTGACTTGAAGCAACAAACATTTATTTTTCTCACAGACTGTAACCACCTGGGGTGGTTCAGGGTGGTGAGACAGAACCCTGAGAATGGTTCTGTCTCAGCGTCACTGACAAGATTATAATTGAGGTGCTGGCCAGGTCTGGAGTCATCTAAAGCTCAGTTGTAGGGGGATCTGCTTCCAAGCCCTCTCATTTTACTGTGGGTAGGTCTCAAATCCATGTGCTCACTCAAAACATGGTAACCACTTTCTTCAGAGCAAGCAATACAATAGAGCAAAATAAAATAGGGTTTAAGGGTGAAAAGGTTAAATTAAACATTTACTATCAAACCAAAATGACACAGTTTTGTTCTATATCTATAATATAATTTTAAATCTCATGCCCATTGTCTGTGGTCATAAGTCAGGAGTGTCAGAATTATAAACTTTTTTGAGTCATGTGAAAAAGTAGTCATTGTAAATTGCCCTCAGGTAAAAGAGTAAAATAATGATAGTTCTAGAATATATAGAAATTTAACAATAAAACATAATAAATAGGATATAACATAATGAATTATATTAGAAATTAACAACATAACGCTGTAACCATGACATATCTGTGGCCTGAAACACATTTTTAAAACATGAAAGCCAGTAGAAATATGTGTGCTGAGCATTTAAGATAGAAAGTCAGAAAAAAAGGTCAAACTTGTGGAAAACTAGAATAATAATATTTATAAAAGAAATTAGTAAAATAGAACTAAGCAATGAATATTTGCTGGTTACGTTAAATAAATACAAGAGCCATTTTTCTAAATGAAAGGAAAAACTGAAAATCCAAACTACTAGCAAATATAATAATGATTTATGCAGAAGGATATTTATTGTGAAAGAAGGATACAGCAGGGTAAGTCATTATATGTCTAAATAAAGAATACTGTGTAGTATTTATAAATAATGCTCTGAAAAAATATCCTTTCTTACAAAAACAGCAAATACTATATGCTAATTTAAAAATTTTGGTAAAGTGCATAGATTTGATTATTTTGACTATCGCAGGTAGTATTTGGTTATCTCCCTAACTTGCTGTAATTACCCCATCAAATAATATTATTACAGTTAAATAATAGTTGTCTTCTTATACTATGAATTTAAAAAAAAATTTAACTTTACATTTTTGCTTCCCATAATGGCAGATTAGGTAACTTCATCCAACTATCCCCTGGAAGTCAAATGAAAATCTTGTCAATATATAAAAAATTTTGCTTGAAAGCAATAGGGAGATAGCATAATGGTGAGGAATTACCAGGCTGGGATGCATGGAAATATTGAAAATCAGAGGAATTTGAGTTATATTTCCCCTGGGAGTAAGTAAAAAAATCTACGGGGGAGCTGAAAGAATAAAAGGTTGAACGGCTCATTTAATAGCCTCAAGGCTAGAGTGAAAACTTATGGGTACAAGGCACACCAGTGAAAGCCCTGATGCATCTTCCTTACACTGAGATGGAACTCTAAAGAACCTCACTAGAGAGTAACTGTGATACCGAAGAAGACAGCTTCTTCAGGGACTGAGGTTCAGCTTTGTGGGCATCTCAGCTTTGAGTAATCCCAGATGGCTAGGTACTTTGAATATAATAATGTAAATACTTCCAGGAAAAACAAAATGTTTCTGTTACCCAAACTATCTACAAAGTTTTGAAAATACTGGCACACATGGACATAAGTATGGAAACAATAAACATTATGAACTACCAGAGGATGGAGGGAGAGGGGCTGGGTTACAAAAAATACCCAATGAGTACTATGTTTACTACCAGAGTGACAGGATCCATACTCCAAATTTCAGCATCAGGCAATATTCTCATGTAACAAATATGTACATGTACCTCTGTATCTAAAATTAAGGCTGACATTTTAAAAATGAAAATACAATATTTAAAATATGAAATCAAAATGCTAGTTATATAAGCTGTAAAAATAACATGACTGGAAAGTAGTATCAACAATGATAAGAATAGAAACAGATTCACTGGGGGAAGTTGTCAATTCCAGATTTTAAAATAAGTATGCTTACTAAATTAAGAAGTTAAGGGCAGGAACAAAATAATTTAAGCTTGAAACTGGGATGAACTACATTGAAATTCTATAACCCAGAAACCTAAACACCAAAGTGAAAAACTCAAATGGTGGAATTAACAGCAGACAAGAGAGAATTTGTGAACTAGATTAGAGATTACAAATAAATTTCTAATAACAAAACAAAATTATATATATATAAGTCTAGAAAATATAAAAAGAGAAAAAAAGAGAGATCGTATGTAGGTCTGCTTATATGTAATTTAAACCCAAACTGAAAGAAAAGAGAGGATAGGACACAAATGATATTAGAGAACATAATGATAAAGAATTTGTTTTTAATTGAGGAAAAACATCAAGCTTAGAAGCCTACAAACCCTACAAATCCCAAGTAGGAACATTTAAAAGAAAATCACTTCAGGATTATGATCATAGCAGTATTGAAGCTAAATTCAAAGAAAAAATATTAATATAGATTATATGAATAAATTACTTTCAGGGAACAGCAATTAGAATGAAAGCCAACTTGTCAACAGAAATAATAAAGACAGGAAGGAAAAGAAATGGTATTGTCAAAGTGGTGAAATGAAATAATTGCAAAACTACAACTTTTTGAAAATATTCTTCAAGAGTAAGAGTAAAATAAAGACACTTTCTGACAAAGAAAAACGAGAAAAATTTTCAGTGTACCATCACTGAAGAAAATGCTAAAATATTTTTTTCAGGCAGAAGAAAATAATCTAAGATAGAGCTCAGAAATATAGAAAGAGGTATAGTACATCAAGAAGAGTACATAAAAAAGTAAAGGTGAACTAATATTGAAAGTATAAAATAATAAGAAAGATGTATTGTGGAGTTGAATTAATATTGAAAGCATAAAACAATAAGAATGATGTAATGTGGAGTCTAAAACATCAAGGTAATTAAAATGTAAGACTTAGCAGCATATGCTTTTGGAAGTGGGTAACTGGAGTTAAATGATTCTCAGGCCTTTCCTTCAAGAGGAAGGGAAATAAAGAAATGAATGAGAATTTGGTCTTCTGTCTTGGAAAAGTGGGTGCCTAACAGGTCAATTTCTTCTACAAATAACAGTTTTCAAATTTGAAAAACAAATCAATGACACTAAAATCTAACATAGAACTCTAGAGGTTGAACAGTGGTCATAGATGTTGGATTGGAGTAGAAACCTGTAGCAAGTGACTGGCATAAAATGAGTTCCCCGGATTTTGTGAGTTTTCCCTGAGAGTGGCCACAGGCATTGCCTTGAAAGCAAAACCAAATGCAAATCTGTGATAGAGAACCCAGTCCTTCTGGCCAAAGGTACTTATCAAGGAAGATCAAACAACCCAGGCTACCAGAGAATAAAGGAAGGTACTCAGAAAGCTGAGGTGCAGAGAAGGTGAACCCCAAGTCTCATGATTTAACTCAGCCTATCACTCGCTGACTTTTGAACCTGTTGTGTATGACAAACTGAAAATAGTGTACATCTAAAGATTTAAGAATTGATCTGATATCTGAGCCACCACCCACCACAGGTGTGAGAATTGACAATATGATTCTAAGTGAATTGCCTCCTAAAACAAAACAATAGTCCTTAAAACAATATAATACAATAGAGTCTATAAAACATAACATTCACAACTTCCAGGAGACAATCTAAAATTACTCATATGTGTGTGTGAGAAAAATGTGGCTTTATTGCAAAGAAAAAGGCAAACAACAGATGAAAAACTAGAGATAACCCAGATGTTAAAATTACGTAAAGCATAGTGGAAGGTGTGTGGATAAGTGAACTTATTTATATGCAAGGTTTCTACATATTAATACTCTAAGTAGACTGAGAAAAATAGAGTGCACGTAGTAATCCCTGGAGCAACCACTTGAATAGAAAAAGCAAATAGATATAGTTAAAAAGCTACATTCTAAAACACTACAAATAAAAGAAGACAAAAATGGGGAAAGAAAGAGGGAGAAATGTTATACACAGTGAACAAATAATAAAATGGTAGACCTAAATTTAACCTAATCAATAATGCCATTAAATATTGATTAAAAACACTCTAATTAAAAGGCATAGATTATTAGAAATAAAGGAAGATGTAACTGTATTCTATCACAAAGAGAAGCACATTAATATAAACAAGTTAAAAGTAATTGTTAGAAAAAGATATATCATGTAATAAGAAAATGTAAGCATAAGAAGACTAGTGAAACTATATTAATGTCATATAAAATAGACTTGAAGACAAAGTATTATTAACATATAAGTATTGATAATATAAAGAGCATTATTTTATAATGTTAAGAGGTGAATCGATTTGGAACATATAATAATCATGAATATGTATACACCTAGTAACAGAACCTTAAAACATATAAAGCAAAACAGGATTAAAGGAAGAAATAAATAATTGGATGATCATTTAAAAATTTCTCCCTGTCTTAGAAACTAATATACATATATACATATATATATTTGTTGTTGTTGTTGTTTGTTTGTTTTATCAGAGAACCTTGGAGAATTGCCAAGATTGCTGACTAGATGTACCAAGAGAAATATCACCCACTGAGAGACCAGGACATTGGAAAGACTATAACACACTTCTGAGCAGATCTTCTGATGGAAGACGTTAAGAGTGGATGCAGAGAGGATGCAGACGCTGCGCTGAAGAGAGAGGAAGCTGGGAACTCTGCATAGTGTGGCTGAGCCTCAGGACTTGTACCTGACCCTCAGAGACTCCCGGGGAAAGGGTGAGTTTACTGGTGAAGAGTGACCCACTCTCACCATGGACCCATTCTGGTAGGTCCCCCAACCTCTATGGGCGTTTGAGATGGTAGGAAAAGCTGCTTAGAGAGGTCGTATGGGCAGGACTCCTGCCTGTGCAGAGCCCAGAGTGGTGCGAGAACAGCCGCAGTGAAGCACAGCCAAGGACGTCCATCCTCCAAGGCTCACTATGCTTCTCCAGGATACTTTAGCCTCAATATGACTGTTAGAGCTAGACAAAGCAGGGAAGTCTTGCTCATGAGATGAGGCCTGATGCCTGATCTGATGCTCTCTTGCCTGCTGGCCTCTCTTGGGGAGCCAGTCTGGTCATGCTTGCTTGAAATGCAACCTTGGATACCCAACAGGGGTGCTTCTAGGAACCCTCATCATAGCTCCTTCAATGGCAGACTGTGCCTGATTATCAGAGAACTCCAGCAGACTAGGCCCCACTTACATGAACCAGCCCACCCGCAGCCTCACCCCATCACAGCCCTCCCATAATGCTTTACTGACATGCATTTGCTCATGGCCATCCTCCATCGCTGTGCTTGTATGAGTCCACCCTGTTGCTTCCCCTTGCCATTAACATGCAGGTTCTGTGCACAGATGCTGGCAACACTGCTCCCCTCCGACCCCCGCCACCACCACCACCAATGCGCCAGTGTGAATGCATACATGGACACAAGCAACTCCATCTCTGCTAGTGTACTGCCCTTGCTGTGCTGTCATCACTGCATAAATATGTGCAGGAACACCACCTCCCTGCTCCCACAGTAGCCATGCCCAAGGCAACATGTGTGCACCCTGCCACATTGCTGTGACTGCTGGCATGCATGAGCCAGCATGGATCCCACTGCCACCACTCCAGTGACATGCTTTGGCCAACACCCCTCCCATCAGAGTGTGGTGGCCAGTGGACAAGAACACCTCAACCTCTCCAGTGCAGCAGCTTCCTAACTTTGAGGGGCCAGAGAACAAGTCCAGGGGCCCAGTACCAGGTCCCAAGAGTTAAAACATGCAGCCCAGCAGTGTCGAGTGAGCCCTGGCTTTCTAAAATCTTCCAGAAATGAAGCCAGTTGACTGAACCCATCATATGCCACAATCAAACTCCCAGGGCATCAAAGAAGATAAAAGCCAAAATCTCCATCCAAAGGACAGTAATATCAAAGATAAGAAAGAACCAGTGCAAAAACTCTGGCAACTCAAAAAGCCAGAGTGTCTTTTTACCTCCAAATGATCACTCTAGTTCTTCAGTGATGGTTCTTAACTAGGCTGAAAAGACAGAAATGACAGATATAGACTTCAGAATATGGACAGGAATGAAGATGATCAAGATCTGGGAGAAAACTGAAACCCAATCCTACGAAACTAAGGAATACAATAATGCAATACAGGAGCTAAAAGATGAAATGGTCATTTTAAGAAAGAACCAAACTGATGTGATAGAGTGACAGAGCTGAAAATCTCACTTTGAGAATTTCACAATACAATTGCAAGTATTAACAGCAGGGTAGACCATGCTGAGGAAAGACTCTCAGAGCTTGAAGACCAGTTCTCCAAAGTAACTCGGTCCGGCAAAAATAAAGAAAAAAGGATATAAAAAGAATAAACAAAACCTCCAAGAAACATGAGATTATGTAAAGAGACCAAATCTCTGATGTATTGGCATCCTTGAAAGTGAGGGAGAGAGAGCAAGTAACTTGGAAAGCATATTTCAAGATATTGTCAATGAAAAATTACTCAACCTCACTAGAGAGTCCAATATTCAAATCCAGGAAATGAAGAGAACCCCTGCAAGATATTATACAAGACGATCATTTCCAAGACACAGAGTCACCTCATTCTCCAAGGTTGAAATGAAAGAAAAAATGTTAAAGGCAGCTAAAGAGAAGGGACAGGTTGCTTACAAAGACAACCCCATCAAGCTAACAGCAGACCTTTCAGCAGAAATCCTACTACAAGGCAGAAGAGATTGAGAGCTTAGATTCAGTATTTTTAAAGAAAATAAAACCCAAATAAGAATTTCATATTCTGCCAAACTAAGCTTCATAAGCAAAGGAGAAATAAGATCCTTTTCAGATAAGCAAATAATAAAAGAATTACCATCAGATATGCCTTATATGAGGTTGTGAAGGGAGTATTAAATGTGTATGGAAAGATCATTACCAGCAACCGCAAAAACACAGAAGTACATAGACCACTGATACTATAAAGCAACTACACAATCAAGTCTGTATAGTACCAGCTAAAAACAAGATGACAGGATTAAATCTGCATGTATCAATATTAACCTTAAATGGCAATGGGCTAAATGCATCAATTAAAAGGCACAGCATCGCAAGCTGGATAAAGAAGCAAAATTCATTGGTGTGCTGTCTTCAAGACATCCATCTCACATGCAATAACATAGATAGGCTCAAAATAAAGGGATGGAGAAAATCAACCAAGCAAATGGGAAACACACAACCATTAAAAAAAAAAAAAATGTATTTATGTCCTCTGTGGTGACATGGTTGGAGCTGGAGGTCATAATCCTTTGCAAACTAATCAGGACAGAAAACCAAATACTGCATGTTGTCACTTATAAATGGAAGCTAAACATTGAATACACATGGACACAAAGAAGAAAATAACCGACACTGAGGCCTACTTGAGGGTGGAGAATGGGAGGAGAGTGAGGACTGAAAAACTATCTATTGGGCACTAAGCTTATTATTTTTCGGTGAAAAAATAATCCGTGTACCAAATCCCTGTAACATGCAATTTACCTATAAACCTGTGCATGTATCTCAGAACCTAAAATGAAAGTTCCAAAAGAGAAAAAAAGAAACTATACAAAATATATTCGTAGGAAAAATGAGTAAAGGGAATTCAGTGTTTAATTTTTTGATGATTGTTATTAAAATTATGTAAATCTATATAATTTGAGTAGACATTTTGCCAAATGTGGTTTCAGTGAGGACCTTTAATATGGTATTTTTGTTTTCATCTTACGGGATCTTTTTGAGTAATAAAAATATTTTCAAACAACTACAAAAATATATTAGTAAACCTTATAGGATCCAAACAATGCTATTAGCTATGTTGATCTAGTTGATATTTGTAGAACAAGAATCCAACAACTCCAGAATATACTTTTACACCCTAAATACACATAGTATATTCACCAAAATAGACCAGGAACTTGAGTCAGGAATGAGATAGATGTCGTGACTTGATGTTTAAGAAGAATCTATTACCATCAAGCAATCGCTTTGCAAATTGATAAAAACCTATATTTATATTTTGAAATATTTCCTAATATGTGAAATTGTTGTTAGAAAAGTGAATTAAATATACTTAAAGTGCGACAGCAAGACCTGTAATCATAACTGTCTTTTTTTTTTAATTTTCACATACAACCTCATTGCTTAGTTAGCAAAAATATCAAATTCTAAATTTGGAAAATAAATAATACAGAATCCATTTTGGGAGCATTTTGAAGCAGCACTATCTCTGTGATCATAAGGAAGTTTATGTATCTTGACATCTAAGACATGCATAATTCTATTTTAAACTTTCTCCTGTTCTCAGCACTTTTAGCCTTGAATGATATGCTTTTGGCAATTTTTATTTTGTGATCACAAAACTTACTGCTTTAACTTCATGTTTCAAAGTATGATTTGGAGGGAAAATTAACCCTGTTCAAAAACTACTCTCTTTCCACAGTCACTGTCACTATCCCTTTAACATTTCCTAAAGGTCATTGCTCAGATTTCAATACCATGTTGCTGATTTTTCTGCTTTTTTTTTTTCACTATCAGGGGAAGAGAACATTCTGCAAAAGGTTTGCTGGTCTCCCTGTTCCCCTACAGACCCAAAAGAAGAAAACTGATTCCTTAAGCTTCAGAATCTCCAGGCTAGCTCCAGATTCTTATTTAGATACAAACATTCATGGCTTTCAGAGACCCAAAGAATCTTAGAAGGAAAGCACTGAGGGATTACAAAATCTTTTTGAAGGCTACAGTCTCTATTTTGAAAATAAGAATGAAAAAATTATCATCACCACCTCTGAAAACTGTACCTGCCCCCCAGTCAAGCAGTGTTTTACTACATCCAGTTTCTGTTGGGGACAAAACCCATATGCATTTTAAGACAGGCTCAAATTCAGTGTCAAAAGCCTTAAACGATTAGCCTTAAATATTAGGATTTGCATAACAGAAGGCCCTGACATTTATTAGGCACCAAAAAATGCTTTCCCTTACACTTCATAGTTCTGCAAGATGATATTAGAAACTTTGTTTTAAATATATATTCAATAGCTTTCTTTTTTAAAAATGATAAACTAGGTCCAAAGATGTGAAGCAGCTTGCCCAAATATACACAAAATATCAATCTGACCAGTTTTTGTTACAGCCGTAGTCATCAGTTGCAGACTTCTCAGATATTTTTGGACCAATTTTGTTTGGGTTTACTTTCCTAAAAATCTTCACCTTTTTGTTGATCTTTAAAGGATTGCAGTTGTTGTTCTTATTAAAATCATTTAAACCTTAGCCTAGGGATCTGTCTTCTCCTGGAGAACTATGACAACAAGAGACAGGATTTGACTTAAAGCAATTAAAGCAGGCCAGAGCTGCATCCCTTTAGCAGGTAAATGTTGTTGACAACATCAGTGTAAGGCAGCAATGTGGTCACTTCTTGTTTCAGCCACTCAGAGGCTTTCAGCTTAATCCATAGCAGTGGGCAAAAGGATTGCTCGGTTTAATTGGTTCTGCAGACTGTATTATTTAAGGAATAGCAAATATTGTTTGGGGTCTCTGTGAAGGGAAACAGAAAAACAACTTCTGCAAAATGGGAATACATCAATTTCTTATCTGCTTCTCTGAAATATTGAGAGATTAATGAGTCTGGGCCCATAACATAGTTACACTCCTAAAAAAAACTTGATATGTATGCCAAAACCTTTTGCAGTTTAGTTTACTGCTGTTACTACTGGAAATAGCATAAGACTTAAAGCCAAAGTTCTAACCCCGAGTCCTGGTTCTGCCTATAATTACTTGTGAGACTTTGGGAGAGTTATTTCACCTCTCTGGGGTTTTCTTTCTACATCTTTGAAGTGAATATTGTTATACTGACTTCACAGGGTAATTTGGAGAATTAAATGCATAAAAACACACAATATTGCATTGTAAATATCATTAAACATTTAATATCATACCCATGCAGCAATATGCCAGTAGTTCCCAAAGTATGCTCTACAGATACCTAGTGCCATATATATTCTCTGAAAAATGAGTTTTGAATCTTTTTGACTCCAAGGTACTCATTGCTACAGTCATAATATATTCTCCAAAATTCATATGTTGGAAACTTAATTTCCAAAGCAACAATGTTAGAAGGTGGGGCCCTTCAGAAAGTGTTTAAGTCATGAGGATTCTTCTCTTATGAACTGATTAATGCCTTTATAAAAAGGGGTTGTGCGAGTGGCCTCTCTCTCCTCTGCCCTTCTGCCATGTGAGAATACAATGTTTATCCTCTCTTGCTTTTCCACCACCTGCCACACAAGGATTCAGCAAGAGGGCTCTCACCAGATACAGACTCTGTAGTCTTGAACTTCCCAGCCTCCAGAACTGTGAGAATTTCTATTTTTTATAAATTGCCCAGTCTGTGGTGCTTTGTTACAGCATCAGAAATGGACGAAGATAGTCATTGAGCCCTGCTAGATGCTCTTCTCAATTAATATAAAATATGACTCATAATTTTCCATTTTGAGAGGCTCATAATCATACAAAAGGCCTTATTTAATCTTCTGTATTCAGGTTCAATTTCAATGTATAAGTGTAGTCTTTTTCAAGACAGGTCATTTCCATCCCCCTTTATTTTTTTGCATTTTTCTCTTGAGCCTCAGCCTATACCATGGCTCCTCTTTTCAAGGTATATAGATACAGTGCAAGGAATAATAATAAAGATGAAATAGTTTGGTATTTCCTAGTCTCAGAAGAAGAAATAAAAAGAGCAACTAAAGCTGCAGTCCATTGATTTTTTTTTTTTAATTCAAACAGCTCAATGTATTGTTGGATTCTTTTTATAGCATTTTCGATAATTTTCTCCAAAGTTGTTCATGAGACGTTTCTAATTTCCCTTATTTTCTCAAGTAATTTCACTCTAAGGTCTTTACATCATAAGTCTGAAAGTTATTTATTTTTGTGGTAAAGATTTTTTTCTCTTTTTAGAAATGTATGCCTGCTTCCAAAACTAACCTGGCAACCTTTCAGAGGTGAAGGACAGAGCTCAAAGGCCAAGAAGGATGGTTTTCATTTTTATATTGAAAACTCAATACTCCAACCCAAACTTACTGTGGACATGCCATGTGTTTACTGGTTCTAAAGTTGAACTACATGTCTCTGCTTCTTTGTGCAATGTCACATCCACCATGCCACAAAGTTGGACAACTCCAGTTGGGACATACTCCAATCCTAGAGTCATAGGCTCTTAGAGATAGAAGTCCATTTGTCTTATTACATTAGCTACCAAGAAAGATGTTGTATATTTTCAATGACTTTTAATGTATTTCCTCTGAGATCCCCTGAAGTTTCAAAGAATGCACCTATGTTGAGCTATGACTAAAAATCTGAGAAAGTGGACTCAAAATTTGAGACTAAATTCAGCTAATATATAGACCCACACTAGGCAGGGCTTACATTGACTCATTAATTCACATATTTATTTATTTCATTAAATATTCATTTCTTTTTTAAAGCATCATTTTGTGCAAGACCCACAGGAGAGCTGGCTTTCGCCTAGGTCCAGAATAGCCTATTTGCTGCACACTTGGTTCCCTTAGGCCCATCCTGCTCTTAGGGACAAATCAGGCACAGTATTCTTTCTACAGAGGTCTTCTCTGAATTCTTCTCAGCACAATGTTCCTGAAATTCTCAATCAGAGATGACATGCAAGAAGCAAAAATGACCACCTCTGACCTAGTCAGTAATGGCAATGATATCTGAACAGCTATTGAGCTGCTGTGCTAAGCATTTCCTGTAGTTTATTTCAATTAATCTTCACAATAATCCTAACAATGTAGGTACTATTATCATACTTTTCTGGCAAATAAGGAAATTGAGCTCAGCAGAGTTAAATACCTGGACTACAGGCATGCTGCTAGTTATTAGTATAGCTGAGATTGGGCCCACACAGTTTGAATCTAGAGCCACTACACTGGGAGATAGCGCTGAGAAAGCATGTTTCTTAAAAATTACAATGGTAACAAACTACATCTATCCTGAGTTTTGAGAAACTCATGAGTGAAATGAGATAAGTCAGACAGTACATAAAAGAGAACTATTAGAGTGAATAATATGTAATGGAAACTCAATACACACGAAGTTGCTCTCTTTTTTTCCTAAAGTCATAGAGGATGAATGGAGGTTTCTTATCTTTCTCCTCCTTCTAACTCTTAGTTTAGTAAACAACCTTTTTCTCCTTCTGGACATTTTTTTTTGGGAATAGAGTTTTTGCTCCTTGTTGGGATAATGGGAAAGAGGCTACATTGTAGAAGATGGCAATAAGATTTGTCATCTTTGTAGGAAAAGCCACAATCACTATGATGGAATTTTTCCTCTTTAGTGTAAAGACTTGATACCTGTAAAATATATATTCTTCTGGGGTGAGTAGAAGTTGATGTTGTTGTCTGCCATTTACATTTTAGTGTAAATTGAAACTTCTGTGAGATTATCTTTTGGAGATCAAGATTAGAATGCATTGGTTATTATTTAGAAGTTGGGTGGTATCAATATGAAAGAAAAGGATAGAAAATATAAGTGGTAGAGAGTCAAAATAAACACATCAACCACTTCTGGTCATGCCTGACGTGGCCCTGCATGTATAGCTGCCTAATCTGAAGATGCAAATAAATGATTCCAAAATGTACATATATGTATGATAGACAACAACCTCAGTGCATGGATATGAATGGCATGGCATTTTACGTTTGGAGAGACAGAAAAATGAGGCTTAGTCTGGGGTTCTACTTAAATCAAATATGCTTCAAAATTATGCCTCATTTTGAGTCTGACACCATTTTCAAAGGCTAGCTGCCTACTGCCAAGCTTCTGGAACAGCCTTGGGGTATACCTATGGGAAATGACTTAATATTGGTAATCATTTCTTTATCTCATTAAGACCAATTTATAACCCAGTGGTTTATGAGTTCTTCTAAAGGCTAGTTTCAAACCTAGTAAATACGAAAGTTGTTTATGAAGAAAAATTCCCTTCCATACAAACCATCGTTAGTTACAAGCCTTGACCAAGTAGTGAAGTGGTGAAGTCAATGAGGAATACTCAGTGCTGAAGGAAGACTGGGAAATAGGGCTTAAAATGAGATAACATGAGTTCAGATGACGGTTTTGCTATTTCACATGAGTGTGAAGATGTATTATTTAACTCCCCTGAACATTTTTTTGTTTAAAAAAAGGGATATCTACGCTTTTTTTCCCGGATTGTTGAGAAGCCTAAATTAGAAGAGTACGTGAACATGCTATGCTAAGATGACGTGTTCTGGCCCTGTTGGCTAACTGTACTTGGAATTTTCTGTTCTATTTCAGAGGCATCTGGTATAGAAGTACTGTATCAGACATTTCCATAATCTCTTTATGACCTGATGGCTTTCTAGGAAAGGGGGCTTTATCTGGCAACTGAATTCAGAAAGCTTGTGATTGGTGCTAGTATCGTAAAGTGATGTTTTCACAGAGCACCATGAAGCTCAGGTTCCACGTCTGGTGTCCCTTTTCCTTGTGATTAGGACCACCACTTATTGTCAGTGAGAAACTTGGTGGTTCTTCTATCACTTGTCTTCCTAGTAGGAGAAGCTATATTATGCAACGAAGATGCTGAACTGGAATTCAGGAAATTCAAGTTGCAAATTATAGACAGTCTTCTGGATCTTTAATTTTTTACTTATAAGCTGTGGAATAGGGAGGAATGGTGGCAAAAAAAATGTTCTTCAATCTAATTTTTAACTCTCTTTCTTTCGTATTCAATCTTGATGCCTTTTGACCTTCCTAACTCCCCATCTTTCAACTTTTCTTATATGTCAAAAAAAATGGACAATTTTTCTTCTGTGTTTTGTTATTTAAGATCTTGACTTCCTTTAGAGAAAGATGACCATATAAATGTGAAATAGAATGTTATGACTTCTCAGCCCATCTTGTTCCAAAAGTATTATCCTGTGGCTAAGACTATATAGAGTCTCTTCATATTTTTTCCTGTGATGCCATGTATGAAAATACAATTATTTATTTTAATTATGTATTCAAGTAAAAGAATGTGCCTCTAAATGAGTACTCCCCTAATGAGAATTATTGGAGTTTTAAAAACAAGCCTTTTCCATGCCACTTATCATGCTATTTTCCTTTGTTGGTGATATTCAACATTTTCTACTCTAGAGGTCAGTATAATGTCAAAAATGAAAATCTTTTTTTCCATGATAAGATCTTAAAAACAAAGTCCTTAAAACAAATCTCACATAAAACAGAAAAAAAGAAAAAAGAAATCTGTAACCACAGAAAGGTACTTGTAAAATGAAGATAATCCAAAACAGAAAGTCCGGGGAGAATTAAACAATGATTGAGGTTGGTAGATGAATCAGGTGCACAGAATATTTCTTCAAAGTTATCTAATCTACAGAGCAACAATATATAACAAGTAGAATGCGGGAAATAATACAAGAAAAACACAAAACAAAAGAAAGCCATCATGAAGTATCAGATAGAGTGGGAACTAATATTTATTTGCAGATTCTAGAGGTGCTTCTATCATTCTTAAATGACAGTAATAGGAAAATAGAGAAAGGAAATACCTATCTCTACATTTGGGGTATCCACACTTTATAAAAATCACTGGTCTATTAAAATACTTATTCAACCCCTACCTTTTCATACTTAGCTAAGTACCTTGCCTCCTCCATCTAGAAAACCAAGGTCATAGCTATAATATCCCCCAAATCTTTCTTACATGTAACTCCACAAGCTACTTTATATCTGCCATCAAAATCATTGCCTTCCTCTCAGTACCAGGAGAAAAGATGCCTCACTTTTTGTTTAAATCCAAACCCTACTGTGTCTGAGGCCACATCTCCTCTCACCCCTGGCAAGATTTGCTCCATTAGATATTCAGCTTCTTCAAATAATAGCTTTCATTTTCCCCCACTCTCACCTCCCCACCCCTGTTCATTCTCCTCAACCAATAAACGTGTTTGAGCATTTCTTACCCCCAAAAGGGAAAAGAAAGAAACAAACAAACAAACAAAGTACTGTGTTTGCATCTTCATTAAGCAACTGTTCTATTTCTCTGCTCTGTTCCTCCAAATCTCTGATAAGAACAGTCTATAATTTCTTCTAATTCACTCTTCAGTTTATTTCAGTCTAATGTTTGGCCTTACCACTCCTCTGAACCTTGCCTTGCTGAGTCTCCAATAACCTTCTAACTGACCAATCCATAGATATTTTTAAATCCTTGATTTATAGGGGTTTTTGTTGCATTTGCCATGGCAATTAAATCACTTATCTTGAAATTTCTAATCCCGTTTCTTTGTTGTCATTTTATTCTCCCTCTATCTATACACTGATGGCCTTCTTGGACTACTGTTCATCAGCTGAGACTTTATTTATGAGAACCCCCATATTACTCCTATATTTGAAAGTCTTCAGTAGCTCCCCATCACCCTCAGATAAAACCAAACTCCTTAGCATGGCACAGCAGGCATTCCATAAACTGGCACCTTGCCTAAAGCAATACTTGAGTATAAAATTATAAATGTTTGTTTTATCTATATATTTTATATTAAATAAAATATATATTATATATTATACTAAATAAAAGGAGTTCTAAGATTTTAACATTTGCAACTAATCTGGATCTTAATGTTTCCATGTGCTTATTCAAGTTTGGACCAGGCATCACAGTTTTATTTCTTGGAGGAATTAAGACTCTGAATATTTGGTTGGTATAATGTCATAAAATGTAGCTATAGTTAATCTGTCTAATCTACCCCCTTAATACAGGAAATGCTGTGTTTTCGGCCAGGCGTGGTGGCTCACGCCTGTCATCCCAGCACTTTGGGAAGCCAAGGCGAGCGGATCATGAGGTCAGGGGTTCGAGACCAGCCTGACCAACATGGTGAAACCCTGTCTCTATTAAAAGTACAAAAATCAGCCGGGCGTGGTGGCGGGCACCTGTAATCCCAGTTACTCAGGAGGCTGAGGCAGGAGAATCGCTTGAACCTGGGAGCACAGGTTGCAGTGAGCAGAGATCATGCCACTGCATTCCAGCTTGGGTGACAGAGCGAGCGAGACTCCGTCTCAAAATAAATAAATAAAATAAAGCTGTATTTTTGTCTATGGTTCTTTTGGGAGGTACTTACCTCCTATAACAACATATGACTAAGTTTTGGGTGTGGAATCTCTTTTTTGTCATTATCATGATAGTCCAAGTATTTTCTTGAAAAATAAAAGACTAGTAATGTTGCATTTATTGAGCCTTACATTTGGTTGAGCCTTGAAAATGGTTATTTACATTGTTTCTTTTGTGTATTGTTCATTATCTGTCACAACGACTCAATTCTGCCCTTGTGCAAACGCAGCTATTGACAATATATAAAATATGAGAGCAGCTGTGTTCTAAAACACTTTATTCATGAACACCGAAATCTGAATTTTATATAATTTCAATGTGTTGCAAAATTTCTTCCTCTTTTGAATTCTTTAACTGAGAAAAAAAATTCGTTGCCTACAAAAGTAGGCAGTAACCAGGTGGCTATTGAGTCGGTGGCCTGGAATCAAATCTGGACTCTAACATATGCTAGGACTTCGATAAAACAATTCACCTTCCTGAGTTTTTTCCTGGACTTTAAAATGGAACTGATAATACTCACTACACAGTGTTTGGTCAGGATTTAAAGATAACACGTGAGGATATGCCAACACAATATATTTCCAATAACAGAAAAATCCAGATCTGAGTTATTTTTGTCTTACCTAAAATCATGGTAATATCTGGTGGAGAGAATAAACACCCACTCTCCTTTGTGTATATAGCAATAGAATAGACCTTTTAAATATAATTAAACCCATTATATTTTCCTTTACATCCGTTGGGTTTTGCTTTTCTGAGTGTCCCTCAACATTCACACATAGTTATTTCCCATTTCTCAAGTTTTTTATTCTGTAATATTCTCCTGTTTCTTTGGATAATAGTTTACTGGGTGATGTGTGGAATGTGAAACAAGTTACTGAGAAGCCTTATACTTCGTTTTTGGTTTAGAGCAGTGGAATGGTCAACCGTAATATTTTCTCTACTTTGAAAGGTTTTCTCCTATATTTAAAAAAGTAATTGTAATTTTTACTGCGTTTTGAAATGTTTTCTGATAGTGTTAAGCTTTAAAAATAAATTTCTAGAAGTATCTTGAACCACTTCATTTAAAAACAATGGAACACCACCACCTGACCCCTGAGTTTCTTCTGAGCTTGTGTGAAACTTACTGGGTGCTACTGACTGGGCACAAACCATTACACTCACTTCTACGTTTCTGTAAAACTTACTGAGCACTCACTAGGTGGGTTTTGCTCCACCTTAACTTAGTTTTCCTTGTCTCTTACTCTCTGCCCCATCCTCCTTCCTCTAGATCTTAGTTGTTGAACTTATACTTATGTTCCCTAAGCAATAATTGCAGATAGACAAACTCCTGGCTCAAAGATACAACGTTTCCCAAGGCTTTCTTTCTTCAAACTGCAGACACCCTAGTGACTCTGTCCAGAAATGGTTGTCATTTGCACCTCTGTGTTTTCAGTCACTTCAGAGAAACTAAAATATTTGGAATGGAGGGAGAAAAATACAATAAAAAATTGAGGCTCAATGGCTTTTGTATTTACACCTCATCCTCAACCCTGAGCATCAGACTCTCATATCCAGCTGTCAATAAACTTTTCCACCTGGATGTTCAAATATTTGATTGCTGTGTATCTTGCTATGTGAAAGGCCCATTATTTATTACAAATATTCTAAACTCCAGTCACTCACACACTATTTGTTTGTAGAACCCCCTAGCACTTTCTTCACTGTCTGCTCCCTGCTCCACTATCCTTTTCTGCCTGGGTAGCACATACACATTTCTGCAAAGCCTCCCCTGACTTCAGCCTTCTAAAGCTACAAATATAAGTTTATGCCATATTCAATGTTTTACCACATTGTATGGCAGGCAGCATTGGTTAACTAGGCCAGTGCCGCTACTGCCCTGTGAACCTGGAGGGCCACACTGTGCCTTTTACTTCCAAACCCCTAAATCCAAGCACAGATCAGACCCAAAGCTAGACACTTATTATTCCTAATCTCGATATTTTTCCCGAGTCCGTATAAATGACACATCCAGAGAGGCAACTGCATTAGTGTGTTAATGATCCCTTCATCATTGACAAGACAGAGAGCCAGTTCAGATGTACTTTCTAATTGCTTGATTTGGGCAAACCACTCATTTTCTCTGTGCTTCTGTTGATTCTTCTAAATGAAAATAATAGCACTTACTTTGGCTTAAAGGTGGATATATTAATCTAAACAATAGATTACATGCAAATACAAGATGTTTTCATTATCATCTGCTAATGTTTTTTTTTTCTTTTTCTTTTTCTTATCTTCTAAGAGAAAAGAATGGAGGAGGGAGTTGTATTGTGAAAGATACGCACAGGTTCTTTTAGATCTGGAAGACAAATTGAAGTTAAATCTGCCAATCTCTAAAGTTTACAGATGGGAGAAGTGAGATCCAGCACAACACAGGCTTGCTGGAGTCATGTGGACCACGGGTAGCAAAGCCAGAAGTGCTTTCTGGCCAGTTCCCAGTTAACTATGATAGCTGGTTGCTTCTCCTAGCAAGATTAGCAATGAATCCTAGGCAAATAAATGCTTAAAAAGTACCAGTGATTCTATACCTGCCAACCAATTTCCAGGGCTGGAAATCTGGCCTCTAGGGGAGGGGACAGTCTTGTGGGGGAATCTTAGGACTGGGAAGCTTCCTGACATGGAGGCACCATTAACATTCAGATTGTTTTCACAGAGGGTAGGCTCTGTTTGGTCTGCCAAGGGGAGGAGGAGAAAGCAGCAAAATTCTGATTTCTCCTATTTTCTGCTATTCTTTGTGTCATGTTTATAGCACAGGGGGTGGGTAGGACAGACTGGCATCTCTCCTGATGCCACCTCCCTCCATGGAGCCCCCCGCCAAGACTCACTAGCAGTCCTGTGAGATGAAGATTTTATGCTGGTATCCTGGCCAGATTCCATCTGGCCAAAGGTATTTTATCTAAATATTTCCAAGGCACCTATCTCTGCAGTATTGAAGTGTTCAATTAGATATGGCCTAAGTCTCTGTAGCATATCAGTGTGCACTGCTGAACAGCTGCTGCATTCCAACAGAGGGTGAAGTCATCTCTATATATAGAGCATGGCAAGCTGTTTAGAACTGTGGCAGATTTAAGCAGGCAAATGCACACCTGAGTTATAAGTCAGTCACCTGCCCAGAGTGACAGAAGGGTCTGGAAAAATCTCTACTTCTTTAAGGGGCAACTAGCAAGAAGACCACTGGGTTTCTTTTTCAGCTATATTTTTTTTCTGTAGTTTACAGACTCTCCTTTTTTTTTTTTTCTATCAACTCCACAAATAGTAAAAATCATGCTCTACAAAACTGGCTTTATTTTCTGCCACAATTTTCTTTTAACAACCCGTGATTTGTTTATTGATAGGAAGTTTGACATATATTAGCTGGTAACCAGGGGAGTATTGTCATTCATTACATAGCGCTGTAGGAATTAAGGCATTGTGTACTTCTTCATTTAGCATCTGTCTTCCCTATCGGATTGTAAGCTCCTAGCTCTTGGCACAAGAGACTGAAATAAATACATAAGTTATGACCATTTGTAATCTTCTTGGAGTGTGATTCTCTGGTTCCCACTAAAAGACTGTAATTATTGCTCCTTCCAAAGTAATTTGGAAATCTACTAAATCCTTGGGCTAGTTCTGAGAGATATATTGCTATTAATATGGTGACTGATATCTGTCATTGGAAGGGTCCCGGAAGGTCATCTAGATCTCTACCTCATTTGAATAAACATAAGTTGCTTTGGTTTGGGGACAGGGAGACAAGGACAGGACAAATAACTAATTGTGCAAAAATGCTTGGAGAGGACTCAACCACTTAATACCTGTGTTAATCTGGGAAAATCACAGAAGCACAATGGGCTTAAGTTCTGTCATCTAAAAAAAAAACAAAAACGGGAAAAAAAAACCTCATCTGAATTACAATTCCCTCCCAGGGCTATAGGGAGGATCTCCTTCAGAAATGTCTGAAAATGCTATGCAAATTATATCACACTCAGACATGAGAAGCATATTCTTATTTTTATTACCATGTCTTATCTGTCAGAAAAGGTCAGATGGTCACACGAGCATTCCATTTCTGGTCAGCTAGAGGCAACAGCTCCATTTTAGCCATTTCTTCTCGAGCAACTGTAATGGAGCAACTGTAATGGTGTATCAAGCAAACAGGCAGGTGAGAGAGAGATTCCAGGGAAAGTCCAGTTTCTGGCTTCTGATATTGCAAATCACCTGATCAGATAGTCAGAGATGTCCTCTCACCCCTCTTCAATCTGCCCCTTAGCAGGTAGTGACTGCATCTCATTTCATGACATCAGAAGCCACCAAAGGTCAAAAAGCACCTAAATGAGGAACACCAGACTAGAACCTTCCATTTATGACCAATGCCCTGCTTATCCCACAACTCCGTTATCAGTTATTAAAACTACAGCATGTCTGTGGGGAGATAAATTACATCCTGGGGTTATACTCTGTCTTGGCTGTCAAGACTCAGATTCCTATACAATGAATTTATAAACTTAACTTTGACTTCTGTGAAGCAGGCAAGATGCAAATCCTTGCCTAGTGCTGATTTGTGGGACACACCTAGTTTTTCATTGATTGGTCATTAAATTGAGCCAGGGTGATGTAAGCACATGGTACAAGAAATGTGAATCAAGGAGCCCAGAGCAAAGAAGACCTCTCTGGATGAACAACTTCCTTAAATCGGTTATAAAATTCTGCCATGGGTCATGAAACTCTATTCTGTGTAGAGAATAACCCAAAGCAGGTGCATGCCTTGCTAGCACTAATACTTTTTTTTTTAAGTTCCCTGAAGGCATAGATGACAGCATGTAAGTCCTCGTTGTCCCTTAATTTTTCTCGTTCCCACCTCTGTCAGTATTCAGCCTGTGTAGGTTTTTCCAAGTCACCTAAATTGCCAGTCTGACAGCTAGCTACTCACAGGCAAGAGGGGGAGGAATTGAGCTGATTACCTATTAACTTCAGCCTGAATTAAATATTTCCATACTGCTTTAAAATTCAGAGTTCTTTCTTATGCATCCCCCCTGGGTTTCCATGCTCTATATATAAAAAGGCAATGTGACAAATTCCTTTGGCAAGGCTTGGATGTTGGGAACTCAGAATTTTTATTTAATCATGGTGCTGAGTTCCTGTCTGGCCTTGTATATGCTATTTTACATTTCAAATATTCCATCTGTAAAGGCGGAATGATAATTCTTACTGCTCTCGCAGGGAGTTTGGAGATGATGGATTATTTAGTGTTGTAAAGAGGTTTTGGACACACTGAGTGCTAAATAACTGGTATTATTAGACCCTCTCTGAAATAGTTAAGGGTACTGCAAAACATCGAAGTTGAAACATTGGCCAGCTGACCAGTTTTGGCATCAGATCTCCTGAGGTTCTCTTTCCACAGCACTCACAGTGATGATTCTCTGTATGTGTAGTAATAAAAGGAGTCTGGGCCATTAACTTGGGTTGTTGAAATACTGCAGTTCTTTATTTCTTGTTCTATTTATTTTATGAGAACACAATTCTAAACCATCATATTTGTAGAGATTCCATTATATAATAAACATGCCTCAAAAGAACTATTTTATTATGAAATGTGCTAGGTTGCTTTCTATGACAGCTGGTGGTTGGGGTAAGAGGATTGCTGGTCAACGCTAAGTTTTGAAAGCAAACTAATTATCTTTGAGGTTTACCACTTCTGTGATGCTGACTAAATCTCTGACATTTGGGGAATTCTTCCTGTATTTGGATACATTTTGTATAGATTATTTTGTTTGTTGGTCAAACACATGTTGAATTTCTATAATGAGTCAGGTCGTAGGTTAGGACATAAATATAAAATCTATATCACTCATGTTGTCTCTATCACAAAGGACTTTAAAATATTGGGATAAACATTCAGTGATAAGTGAAATACAAGATGAGATATAAGCAGGGTATTGTATGAAAGTAAATAAGGTAATTATTGCCTTGAGAAGTCAGAAAAGATTTCTCAGACATTGGAGGCATTTAAATTGAGACTTTAAAGAGACCATTTGCCAAGTAAAGAAAAAAGGATGAGAAATGGAACATTTTCTTTGCATAGGGTGTAGCATGTAGTGGCTTTACTACACTATTTACTGACAGGAAATGAAAGTGACACATAGATTTACCTATTGAATCCCACTTAGGCATTCTGTAAGAGGCCCTTTAGCTTTATTGATCACAAATTAATATCTCTTGCAGGAAGGACTTCTCTTTTGGAAGTACTCTGCAACACAAGTTTACTCGGCTTTTCAAATGAGTGGAGAAAAAAGAGAGTGGCTCTTGAGGGTCCATTCCCCTTAATAATCTAGAATTGCTCTGGATCATTATGCTTGCCTCCTGTGCTTCCAAATGCTGACTGGAATCATGAGAAACCCTCCTCATGTTGAATGGCTGCTTCTCAGTAAGCCCAAAGTTCCTCCAACAGAAAGGAGAAAATGTGAGCTTGCTGAGGAGTTGCCATTCACTATGAGGGTATTCAATTTTGTGTATTACTGCAAGTTGCTGGGAGCCATAGAGGGCTTGGAGAGTATCTATGATCAGCTTTTTGGGATGAAAGACATGAGACAGCTACCAAGATACCGTTACATTATGTAATTCTCTTTGCGATTCATTAGTCTCCAAGGGCCAGATATTGGAGAGGTTGTTTGGGCAGCCTTCTGGTACTTGCAGAGGGTAGTAACACTATAAATATAAATTAGGGCTTCATCTCATTCAGCTTATTTTGATTATACATATACCATGCCAGTTACTACGCTAGGGATTTTCACATATTATCTAATTTCCATGTATTCATAATAGCTCAGTATGGTTAGGTATTATACTGATCTTATAATCTTATAAATTCTTAAACAGCACATATTATATATCTCATTTTCTCCTTATTGTTGGTAGTGGGGATGGAGACTTTTGGAGTTGGTGTTCTGCTCTGTAAAATCCTCGAATCCTTTCCTTTTCTGGCATTCTGGATGACTTTAACATGTACCATAGAATCAATTTTCTTTTGTTGCTGTTTTTGGATACTTCTTCACTTTATGACTGTAAGTTATATATATATCAGGACCTTCACTTCATCTTCCATTCCATGTAATATCTAACAAGGCACATAGGAAGTGTGCTGTTTCAAAGTTATCAGCATGATTTTGACAGAACATTTTGGGAATTATGTATTAGGTTGTCAGATAGGCTCAAATGAGTGTGAGGCTGAGTTGTGCAAAACCAATTAAATGTACTAGTTTCTATCTTGCATAGCAAATTACCACCAACTTAAAGACTTAAAACAACATAGATATATCATCTCTCAGTTCCCATGGGCCAGGAATCACACATGGCTTAACTGGGTCCCCTGTTTGGGGTCTCACAAGGCTATTGGCAATGTGTCAGCCAGGCTTTGTTCCTTTCAGAAGTTTGGGGTCCTCTTCCTAGCTCATGTGGTTCCTACCTATACCACAAGTATTCAGTTCCTTGTGGGTGTAGTACTAAAGTTCCCCTTTCCTAGCTGGTGGTCAGCTGGAAGCCACTCTCAACTTCTAAGGCTGCCCACAGTTTCTCACCACATGACCCTCTCACAGGCTCTTCCACAACATCTCAGCTTAATTCTTCTAAGCCAGGAAGAGGATCCCTCCAGTCTATTAAGATGGAGTTGTATATATTGTAACACAACTCTGGGAGTGGCTGTCCTTTCACGTTTGTCATATTTCATCAAGTAGATGAGAGTTACAAGTTTTTCCTGCACTTATGGGAGGGATTACATAAGAGCATGCATATTGGGGGTTATTTAGGTTATGTCTGCCACATTTTTTTTTTTTTTTTTGAGACAGAGTCTCACTCTGTTGCCCAGGCTGGAGTGCAGTGGCACAATCTCAGCTCATTGCAAGCTGTGCCTCTCGGGTTCAAGCGATTCTCCTGCCTCAGCCTCCCAAGTAGCTGGGACTACAGGTGCCCGCTGCCACATCTGGCTAACTTTTTCTTTTTGTATTTTTAGTAGAGACAGGGTTTCACCATGTTAGCCAGGATGGTCTCAGTCTCCTGACCTCGTGATCCACCTGCCTTGACCTCCCAAAGTGCTGGGATTACAGGCATGAGCCACTGCGCCCAGCCATGTCTGCCACTTTAAGGGTTACATCTAGAAGAATGCTTATATCCACCTAATGAGCAAATGTCCCTAACTCCCAATCACCTGGGCTTGATATAACCTAATAAAACAAAGTAAGAGTTGCACTAATGGGTTATATACATATAGGTGTCAGAAGAGATAAGAAGGATCGTCATGTTTAAGTAGATTATTCAAAAGGAGTTTATGGGGCCTGGACCTAAGATTCAGAGTCAGCAAGCGAGGGTAGAAAAATTCCTTACTAATAAAGATGTAGAAGCATCATTCTAAATCTGAAAATAATACATATTGTAGCTTTTCATGGAAACGAAAGGCCCTGAAGGGTAAGCTATGAATGAAGGAGCTTGGATCTACTAGAAAAAAAAAAAAAAAGAGAGAGAGAGAATGACAAATAGAGATTCAGAAGAACCTTTTAAGTTAGGAGAAAATATAGTCCTGCGTCACAGACAAAGATGGATGAGTGGAAGAAAACCTTTGAAATCAAGTCATCTGGAGGAATCTGTTCAGCGAGCAGACACTTACCCAGACAGGGCAAAGCCAAGTAGAGGCTGGTTTCACAAGCGGAACCCAAAATGCTGCCAATGACATTTGGGTCTATTGGCTTTAAGAGAAGCATCTCTAACCAACAAATAAAGAACACATTTTGTTTTGCTAAAGACTACAATAGCTGAAAATAATAGCCCTTGAATAAGCAGTAGTGGAAAATAAAAAGGGAAGTTAACAATGATTGTAAAACCTAGACCTCTGGGTACATCTAACAGATACTTTGCATACAGCTTATTTTCCAAGTTTTCCTGAATTGTTATAAGATTGCCTGTACATATTAAAGAACTAATTGACCACATTTTTCATGAAGGACCCCTGAGGAGTGAGCAACAGGATCCTGTCCAAAGATTTTTGAAAGAGTGGTCTCTTGTCACCTTTCTAGTGGAAAAGGGAGAAAGTCAGCTAGAGAACCCCTGTTTGAAGATGACTTCTCTTGGAAGGTTTTCCCATGATTTTCTGGAACCACAGAAAAGCAGCTAACTTTATGTGTCATGTCAGAAGAAGGGACAATATCTTCCCATGATTTATTTATTCAATTTGGCTTATATGTCCTTTCAATTTGTTACCATAGCACCTGTGCTTGCATGCATGATGGCTTTTATCACACTGGATTTTTGACTTTTGTCTGCCTCTTTCTCTCCCCTGAGAGCTTCCTGGAAGAAAAAAAACATGTTATTTCGTCTCTAGCTCTACCACATATTTGATTCACAACAAATGTTTTCTAAATAGATTAATGGTGTTAGCACATCAGAATTCTATAAATCCAGATCTTTTAAGTTATGATGTTTCTATCAGAATACTCAATACAAAGAATCTACTGCTCTGACCAGAAAGAGCATTATAAACATGATTAGAGACATAGAATCCCAGAACTCACATGAATTCACTTCTATAGTTAGACCTGAGGTTAACAAAAATTGCAAAATCATTGCCAGAAAATTCTAAACAATTCATGAAGAGCTCATTAGTCTATTCAACAGACTACTGAGTTCAACAGACACCCTACTGGATGCCAGAGATTTCTGATGCATAAAACAAGACTCCTGTCCAGGATATGCCGTCAATCTAGAAGAAGAGACAAATATGCTTAACAGATAATTTCAGAACAGTGAATAAAATGTTCACATAGATTTGCACAAAAGGTTTTTTTGAACATAGAGGGAAGAAAAACCAAGTCAGTCTGGATTCAGAAGGGATGGTAGGTGAGGCTTCACAGCATTGCTGATAAACATCATTACCTAATAAAGAAAAGCATTGCACGTGAAGATGAGAATGTGCAAGAGAAAATGCACATGAAAATGAGAACATGCAAGAGGCATAAAGGATCACAGAGTGACAGTAGGCATTAGGAGACTACAGGGTCCATGTGGAAAGAAAGGTAGGACAGGAAAGTGGCAAGGAATAGGTGTTGAGGTTGTTTTTGTGCCATTCTAAGGAGTTTGGGCTGGGTAAAGAAGAAAAAGTCTTTATGACAGTCTGAGAAAGAACAAAACCTTTTAAACAGAAGTACAGTGCAGTTGCTGTTCCCTAACTGCTTTAAAAGTCCGAATTTATGCTCCTTAGATAACAAAGCAAAGCGTTTCTATGCTTTGTATAGAACTTGTTGTGACTAATATGAATAATAGAGCTAGAGGTTGGATTCACTCTCTGAATAATTATGAAAATAATCATTTTTCTGTCTTCCTCTGGTCTTGTACCCCAAGAAAGGAGGAAAAAATGTAGAAAACCCCCAACTTCTCTACCACTCTTTTGTCATACATTTAGAACCCAGGAGTTCTTTCCCTTTACTGCTCGCTCTATTGATAAATACTGATTTTCAATACCCATGTGCTAGACCCCTTACTTGGATTATCTCATTTAATTCTCATGTCTCTCAGTAAAATGGATTCTATAATTTGGGTCTCATTTAAAACTTCAGGGCATGTGAAATCCAGGGAAGTCAAATAAGTCACAGGAGGACAGCCCAAGGCACAAGGGCCAAAAGCCAAAACATGAGACACAAAGGAGCTTCAGGTATGGAAAGCAATGTTTCAGGATTCAGGACTTATGGAAAGGAAACACACTCCAGGCTCCAATGGAGAGCAAAGGGAAAGGGCTCTGGAGGAGTGCCTGGAATATTTACAGTTGCATGTGACTTGTTTTGCTTTTACTTTTTTTTTTTTTTTTTGAGATAGGATCTCAGTCTGTTGTCCAGGATGGAGGCCAGTGGTGCCATCTCGGCTGGCTCACTACAACCTCCGCTACTTGGGGCCAGATGATCCTCCCACCTTAGGCTACCGAATAGCTAGGACCACAGGGATGCACCATCACACCCAGCTAATTCTTTTGTATTTTTTGTAGAGACGGTGTTTTATCACGTTGCACAGACTGTTCTCGAATTCCTGTACTCAAGCAATCCATCTGCCTTGGCCTCCCAAAGTGCTGGGATTACAGGCATGGACTTGTTTGGCTTTTATGCCTCACCTGAGACACAGGACAGGGACAGAATGAGGAATAAAAAGAATAGAAGAGATACATTTAAATAACCGGCAAATATTAGTGTATTAGTCAGGGTTCTCTAGCGGGACAGAAATAATAGGATATGTGTTTATATGAAAGGGAGTTTATTAGGGAGAACTGACTCACACGATCACACAGTAAAGTTCCACTTAGGCCGTCTGCAAGTTGAGGGGCATGGAGGCCAGTGGTAGATCAGTCTGAGTCCCAAAACCTCAGAAGCAGGAAAGCCAACAGTGCAGCCTTCAAGTCTGTGGCCAAAGGTCTGAGAGCCCCCGGCAAACCACTGGTGTAAGTCCAAGAGTCCAAAAGCTGACGAACTTGGAGTCTGATGTTCGAGGGCAGGAAGCATCCAGCATGGAAGAAACACGAAGGCTGGAAGACTCAGCAAGTCTGCCCATTCTACTTACTTCTGCCTGCTTTATTCTAGCCTTACTGGCAGCTGATTAGATGGCACCCACCCAGATTGGGGGTGGGTCTGCCTCTCCCAGTCCACTGACTCAAATATTAATCTCCTTTGGCAACACCCTCACAGACACATCCAGGAACAATACTTTGCATCCTTCAATCCAATCAAGTTAACAGTTAATATTAACAATCACAGTTAGGTTTTAATTTTTTCGCTGGTATGTAATGTTCATTTTTAGAAAGAGAAATTTAGAAAGCCAGAGGTATAAAGTTCTAATTATTAAATTGTATGGAACTATGAGCAAAACTTTGAGAAAGTTTGAAGAGGCTGGAGTAAGGTAGAGCATATTCTGAGAGTCACTGTGATGACCGACATGGACAAATGTCTTTGTTTGTATATAACAGGGGTCCACAAACTAAGCCAGTGGGCCAAAATCAATCCATGACATGATTTTTTAGGGCCCCCTCATTGAAAATAAGCTTTAGATTTTTAAAGGGTTGTAAAACACACACACACACACACACACACACACACAACCACTCCCCCCTCCCCCCGCCATAATATGAGACAGAAGCTGTATGTTACCTACAAAGTTGAAACTACTTACGAGTTGGAACTTTATAGAAAAAGTGTGCCACCCCCCGGTCTGTATAATAGTCTCTCATAGAGGTCACGTGGCTGATCCCCACCCATCCAACCTGACTTGATATAAGCCTTCCCATTCCAGGGCTTGTTTCTGCTCTCACTTGCTCTACAGTATTGTTCCACAGCCCATAAAGCAAATCAGCAGACTCCATTTCAACTCTTAATGGATTGTGACATGAAAACCACTAGTGCAAATGAGGCCCTTTCTGGGAGTCCCTGCAGAATTAAACAGCCTGTGGAGACCAAACCACCAAGCTTTTGTGTTGTGAGGTGGCACTTCACCAAGACCTTTAGAAGTTTTAATTGCTGATGCCTTTTCCTAGAGCTAAACAGTAACTGGTGCTGTCAATCTGTCACTTTCAAGAGTACTAAAATCATGAAGAATTCATAGGAAGCTGCTGTAAATGTCATCCATTTTCAAAGACAGCTTTTAAATCAATTTTTCAAAATAATGTATACAAATCAAAACTCATGGGATTTACATAATATTCTTTTTCATTGATCAAGAAACTATTATTGATGCTTACATTACTGCTGTTTTGAAATGTTAGTTAAAAATGATACATATCAATAGTTCAGAAGTTAAAAATGATTTAGAAACTCAAGTCTCTCATTTTACACTTATGATGATAATAATAATGGCAACAGTATTACCACCTTACATTTCTATGAAAGTTTGTAGTTTTTTCAAGCATTTCAAAAATATATTAAATTGAATTCACATAATGATAATCAACATAATGACCCTATCAGTTATGAATGGCAGCAGCTGGTCCTAAATCTTTTTCTTCAGTAGCGGAAATTGTACTTATATTAAGTAAAAAATCCAAGGTCATCAAGCCAGAATATGGCAGAAGAAGGAAATTATAAAATCGTTTGTACTTCTGACCTGTGGTATTTCTACCATACCAACATAATACTTGACTAATATGAAAAAACTTAACGTTTAAAAATTATCGTTTTAGAATTATGATTGCAAATGCGTAAGAACTATAATACAATTTCAAAAATGTTTTAAGTGATACTATTACTACTCCATAACTTTGAGCAAACTCCATAGGCCTGAAAGATAAAAAGTAGATCCTAAATATGTTCCAGGTAGATCTACCCCAGTTATTTTTCTCTGGTAAATATTTTTCATTCTTCCACTCCAGTCCTTCAAAAGATAGAAAAACAACCCTTTCATTACTGCCCTGGCTGGGCTCCTTCTGGGCTAGCCATCTTCCTCACAATCACCTAAGGCTGTGATCCTAGCTTAAGAGATTCCTTTCCAATAAACTTCAAAAACCATTTTTATATCCTGTCAAATTCTTTTGGAATTTGTTTTTGAGTTGACTGCTCTGTTCCGTGTTTAATGGAAAAAGCAAATGTAGCATAAATTATCAATTCAAAAGTTAAAATGGAAATTATTATATTACTATTTTAAAGGCAACCCACAGTTAATTAAAAATAAAATTATTTTCGACAAAATATTTTAGTAATCAATTGATATTAACAAAAGATACACTTGAAAGATGAAAAAAGGCTGTGCTTTAATGTATCTTAACTTAGTAGGGATAATGTAAAAGGAAAGGTTAACATGCTGGTACAAAATAAAACATCCCATTTTCAACGAAAGAAAAAAGAGCAGCCTGGGAGCATATGAAAAGAAAGAGAAAAACATGTATAGGTGAGGTATTTTGTGTAGCACCAATTTTCAGACAGAAGAATATTCATAGTACTGGTCTCCACATCCGTGGGATATGATCAGTAAGTGAGTTTAAGGAAAATAAGATAATAAACTCAATTCCCCTTGAAGTAAATTATCTTTGCTGTGTTTCATGAACCATTATTTTTAAATAAATGCTGCTTTTCTGAACACAAAACAATTCTTAATGTACAAAACTTGGAAAACAGAAAAACATAAGAAAAAATAATTACTGTCATATTAATCACCTTATTAATATTTCGTTATTTTTTTCTAACCTTTTGGTTTAAAGATTATGTATATGTATATATGTTTTATATATGATATACGTATATATAATATATGTATATATTTTTTTTATATATATATATAGTTTGCTCAGAATACATACTGGATTGACAGAACTACTAATGAAGTTTTTCTAGCCAAATGGCAAATGCTTGATCCAAACTAAAGTGAAACTAGACTCAGTAGGTGGGACTAGACTCCGGATAAGACTGTACACTCCCCAGAACTGGGAAGAGACCCTGAAAGCACAGCTCCATAAGACACGCCTACCAGCACCATAACAGTTTACCATTGTCATTGCAATGCACAAAATTATCACCCATTTTCTAGCTAATTCTGAATAGCCTGCTCCTTAAGCGGGAGCAGTCACGGTGCTCTAACCCTGCCACTGCCTCAATAAAGCTGTTTTCTTTTACCACCAGCCAGCTCTTGAATTCCTTCCAGGATGAAGTCAAGAACTTGCCTGTATCAAAAGCAATCCAATTTTCTCCTGACACTTTGAAAAAAAATAAATAAATAAGTCATGTGATGGTAAACAGATGATGCGGACAGTTAGCTCCCAGTTGTTGGATCCTCAAAACTGTCTTTTGAGTCTGATTCATCAGCTGCCCTTCTATGTTTCCTCCTTCTCCTCCCTATGCATATTATCTTTTGGTTTAATCTAGGCAACATTTTTTTTCTGTTGCTTATATAAAATATTCAAAATGTAATATGAGGGCAGGCATGATGGCTCACACCTGTAATCCTAGCACTTTGGGAGACTGAGGCAGGTGGATCACTTGAGGTCAGGGATTCGAAACTAGCCTGGCCAACATAGTGAAACCCCACCTCTACTAAAAATAAAAAAAATAAAAAAAAATTGCTGAGTATGGTGGCGGGTGTCTGTAATTCCAGCTTCTTGGGAGGCTGAGGCAGGAGAATCACTTGAACCCGGGAAGCAGAGGTTGCAGTGAGCCACGATCGCACCACTGCCCTCTAGCCTGGGTGGACAGAGTGAGATTCCATCTTAAAAAAAGAAAAAGTAATATGAATATTACATTTTTGGTTGATTTAGACTCATGCCTTCATCTAAATTTGGAATTCTTACTGTATGAACACCGTGTGTTTCATCTTTTTATTTACATAATGAAAATGTTTATAATCATTTTCTATGTATCTCAAAAGGGTTTAGTTACATTCAGTGTAAAAACTGCTTTGAATCAGAAATGTCTTATTACTTTATATGACCAATTGCTGTAGGAATTGGTTCTACAATTTAGTGTTCTTGATCTAGCCTACAAATTTAAAACATAATGTAGTCATACTAAGATATGACTCAGAAACATGTTTTCCTATTTCCTGTGTTTTTGTTTCTGTCTCCCATGTTAAGAAAAGAATACTATAATTAAAGTATCTACTCAAAGGCATATGTCATTGAGGTATTTGTTGAGACTGTGGTCAGCAGACATTATACAGCATTCATCTTGAATTCAGTCATTTTATATATCAGCACAGTTACCATATTTTATTTTGCCAAATAACTAGTAGAGGTAAAAAAAAATCACAAAATAAATTACACGATAAATTTTCAATAAATTTTCACGTTGGTGTTTTAGATAATGACTGTAATCTGATATGAAACAGAAAGGGAATCCATAAAAATCTAAAGAAAAATTTAAAGAAATCGAGATTAAATGAAAAATGAAAGACAATCCCAAGTGAGAATATACATATAGACACGTATCCACATTACTTACTTGCTTAGAAAATGGAGATAGAGAAGTCAGTTCCGGTCGGCAGAGAACGCGGAGAGACGCAGAACGCGGCCCGCTCCTTCGGGGCCCTCCAGCCCCTCCGGCCCCGGCCGGCGGGTGAAGTGGGGGGCCCCGGGACAGGCCGAGCCCTGTGCCATGCAGATACCGGAGGCCTCTGCTGCGGCTGCCCACTGGCTGTGCCCAGGTGTTGAAGCAGGAGCGAACCTCTCTTCCCCACCCCAACTCGGTGACTGATGGCGGCGGCGGCCTCTCCCAGCCCGGACCCGGCCGGCCGCCGGGTCTCCC
>NW_012118155.1:589699-595264 GCF_000951035.1 Colobus angolensis palliatus | reverse complement strand
GGCGGAGGCCATTAGGGCGTGTAGGGCCCAGGAAGGCGGCCTAGGAACGCAGGCAGGCTCGGCTGCCTCTTTAGGCCACGGTGCCGCGCAGATCCGGTTCCCGGGTGACCACTCTGTCGCCATTGGGCGAAACCTACCTAGTCCTGACGACAACGGACAAAGGCCTTAACGGGCCTGGGAGGTGAGCGAAGTCCCGAACGACGACGGGTGGAACGATTAGCGGCCATCGGGCAGTTGGTCTTCATTCTACCACACTTTGCTGTCGGAAGAGAGAAATGGTAGAATGATAGGCCACGTTTGGCCCGTTGGAAATGCCCACCACCCTCTGGGAAGATTTACTGGCCGATTTTGGAAGGCCTGTGTATATAATATGAAAAAGCTGCTCTCAACTCCACCCCAACCTTTTAATAGAAAACATTTGCCACATCTAGCCCTTTTAGATGGAAAGAGGTTGCCGACGTATGATAAAGTAGAGTTAGAAAGTCACACATCTTGTAAATTCTAATTTGTTTAAAAGAAATCATAGAAAATACGTGTCTTCTGGAGATGACTTTTGGAAATGAAGTTGTTAGACGGCCTCTGGAAGCGGTATGTCCACGTTAAGTGGGTTAGATGACATGGAGCTGGAAGACGTGAGAAGGAAGAGAAGGTTTAATGCTAGACTGGTCATATTTAGAAGACATTTTCATATTCTATCCATTGTTTTGTGTGCATTTTATTCCTCACTACTGTGTATATAGTTGACAATGCTAAGCTTTTTTGAAATGTCTATTTTTAGATGTTCTGAAGTGCCTGATATATGTTAAAATTAGAGGTAGCAAAATAACATTTTGTAAATATCTTTTTGTTACAATTCATAGGAAATGTTTTTTGGGGGGAATGGCCAAATCACCTGTTGAGTAACACTCATTGTGTTTGTGCAGCGGTTCAGGGGAAGAGAAGAGGAGGAGGTGCAGAGAGCTCTATGCCATCCTGCTTGCAGCAAGGCAAGATGAATCATTATCTCTGTGCATTTTGTTTTACTTATCTGTGTATATAGTGTACATAAAGGACAGACGAGTCCTAATTGACAACATCTAGTCTTTCTGGATGTTAAAGAGGTTGCCAGTGTATGACAAAAGTAGAGTTTAAACTAATATATTTTGTACATTTTGTTTTACAAGTCCTAGGAAAGATTGTCTTCTGAAAATTTGATGTCTTCTGGGTTGATGGAGATGGGAAGGGTTCTAGGCCAGAATGTTCACATTTGGAAGACTTTTAAATTATAAGTGTTGTTACATGTTTGCAGTTTATTCAAGACTGCTGTGTATATAGTGGACAAATTAACTCCTTACTTGAAACATCTAGTCTATCTAGATGTTTAGAAGTGCCCGATGTATGTTAAATGTAGAGGTAGTAAAATACCACTTTGTAAATATCTTTTTGCTAAAATTCATAGGAAATACTTTTGGAAATTGAATTGTGAAGCCACCTTTGTGAGCAGTATAGTAATGTCTATACTTGTTCAATGGTTTAGAGGAGGTGGGAGGGAAGAAATTGCAAAAGGTAATATACTAGTGTGTTCATACTTGGACATTTTCAGACATTTTTCTGTATTGTGCATTTTGTTTTGCTCTGTATGTAGTGTATGTAATGGACAAATAGTCCTAATTTTTCAACATCTAGTCTCTAGATGTTAAAGAGGTTGCCAGTGTATGACAAAGGAGTAAAATTAGCATATTTTGTAAAAAAAAAAAAAAGAAAATGGAGATAGATTTAGGATGAGGCAGCATCATTTGGTGGTATGATTTAGAGTCAAAGTTGTAAGACTACAGCAAGTTAAGTCCCGTGTATCTGAGTTTATATTTTTCTTGGGGTCCTGGGGCTTAGGCAGTTCTATTGCCAGGAACACTCCTGTTGGTTTAAATCTCAACTCACCTCCCCTTTCATTCTTATTCTTGTACTGCAGTTCTGGTAACTGGAGTTTTTGTCTCCTAGCTAATTATCAGAGGCCTTATTCCATACCTTCCCGATGTTCATTCTCTACCAGATGTACATAAAGGCCTCTGTCCCTAATGTGAGCACTGCCCTTCCTCGTCCAGATGACTGAATTTCTGCTGCTTGCTTATCACAATAGAAGCACTCTGCCCGCCCGCCCAAAAGGTCTTTAAAGAACAGTGTTGCAAGCTTAGTGTCCATTGATTCTTCACATATAAGGAGTCTTGCAATTTTATCTTGAGTTCTTTGTTGTGTAATTTTACATGTCAACTTTCAGGCCGAACTTTGTTTAATAACAATTATAAACAATTACAATTAAGTGCCACTTAATGTTGTTTTGTTCAATGACATACCACATGTGCAACAGTGATCCTGTAATATCATAATACAGTGCTTTTACTCTACCTTGTCTGTGCTTAAACATGGTTAGAAACACAAATATCATGTTAAAATTGCTTATGGTATTCAGTATAGTAACATGCTGTACAGGTTTATAGCCTAGGCGCATTTGCACCAAATAACATAGGTGTTTGTAGGCTAAACCACCTGAGTTTATGTAAATACACTTTGTGATATTTGTGCAATGACAAAATTGCCTAATGATACATTTCTCAAAACATATTTCTGTTGTTACATGACACATGACTGTATATATATACACACACAGGTCAATACTTAGGATAGTATATATGTACACACAGGACAATACTTAGGACAGATTCAGTGTCTTCTTCCTAGTTTGATTTGGAGTTGCCTCCACCCACTCTATCCAGCAGTTATTCACATAGCTCATTGAAATGTAATATGGCTAAAAGAAGGGGAGAGAAGAGGGTAGAGGGAGAAGAGAGAGTTTTTATCCTCTGGCTTTAATTATGGCCATGAAAAGAAATGACTTAACTACTCAGTATAGAATATTATGACTGCCTTTTCTTTCATGGCAATACAGTAATTTCAGCTTCTTTACAGACAGCAAGGTAGATAGCAGATAGGTAGACAGATAGATACATACATACATATAAACATACGTCTTACATAAATACTTAGGGAAATGGGTCACATATCTAGATGGATGGCTAGATAGATATGTAGATGATGGCTAGTTTTACAGAAAGGTATAATCAAGGATGTTGATATCTCTGACTTTCTATGAGTTCTGTTAATTTCCTATTCTTCACTATTGTGTCACAAGATATCTTTGCAATGATTCTTAAACTATTTAGTAACCGTCCTAGTATCCACAAAGGTCAAAAGCAATGAACGATATGATTTGATTTTTCTTGAGTTATAGGTTCAATTCTGTTTTTATGTACATACTATACACAGATATGCATTCAAAATGGTTGAAGAATCATTTGAAAGTGAAACATTTGAAAATATTTTGAACTTTCTATGAAATAGAAAGCTGGTAGCATGGTGAAGCCCAAGGAGAACTAGACTTTGAGTCAAGATATTTGAGTTATTCCAGCGTTACTACTAACTAGCATTATGACCTTTACACTTAACTAAATGAGTTTTCTCATTTATAAAAAGAGTTGTCCTTAAAATGTTACATCAGGGCTGGGCACGATGGCTCATGCCTGTAATCCCAGCACTTTGGGAGGCCGAGGCAGGCGGATCACCTGAGGTCGGGAGTTCAAGACCAGCCTGACCAACATGGAGAAAGCCTGTCTCTACTAAAAATACAAATTAGCTGGGCCTGGTGGCGCATGCCTGTAATTCCAGCTACTCGGGAGGCTGAGGCAGGTGAATCACTTGAACCCAGGAGGCAGAGGTTGTGGTGAGCTGAGGTCACACTATTGCACTCCAGCCTGGGCAATAAGAGTGAAACTTGGTATCAAGAAAAAAAAAGTTGCATCAATTTTGACATTCTGTGTTTTCTACAAATTGGTTAATATTCTAAAGCACCATTATAAGATCTCATAAATGAAATAACCTGAACAATATCACTATCTCAGGGTATATTTTAAAATATATTTCATTTTATACATATTATTTGTATTTTGTGTTAATTGTTCTCTACTTTCCCTAAACATAATCTTGGTGTGGAGCTGGGGTTGTCCATTATGCTAAAAAGAAATTTTAAATGTAGATTTGACTTTTTAAAATATGCTATCAATTAGAACCACACAATGCTACATAATGATATTTCCAACAGATGTTATGTAAAATGTAGTACTATAACTACTGAATATTCAAGCACATATAGTGCTAATCTTGCAAAATTCTTAGTGACACTTTGAAAAAAATTAGAATGTTTATAAGAAGCAATACAAATTAACATGAATTCTTTGTTCCAAACACCACAGAAAGAAATATAAGACTCTGACTGTTTTTATAGTATGTGTATAAACTGTATAATAAGCTGATGTCTTTAATGTAAGGTAAACAGAAAAGTATATGATGTTAGTAGCATCTGTACTTCAATTTTTTTTTTTGAACACTAGTAATTAAATTTCACTACTGCATCCATATTCTCTTAGGCAATCTTTCTTATGACAGAGTTATGACCACAGATTGCATGCTTGGGACAAGGAAAAACATCGTCATTTAGGAATGCAATCAAATTCATGACTTTCTAAGTGCATCATGTTCTAACCAACCCAATTAAGTAGGTAAAGGAAAACTCAGGAAAGAATATACCCTTGACATTCACAATGATACATCCTGAGAGTGCGGCAAATCCCTAAATTTATAAACATTATTATTATTAAATATACTTTCTTTCACACAAGGCAGTAAAGTAAAACAAAAAATAAAATAAATGTTGCTTATTTTTTCCTCCTCTCTTTAAACTGTGGAATTCCTATTTATTCTTCATATCTCACCATTTCCATGGAGAAATTTCTGGTCAATGCCTAGTTTAGATCTCACAGCTTTATAAAAATCATCTAATTTTATAATTATCATCATAGCTTGTTACTAATTTCTTGCTTAGTAGCTGCTCCATAGGCGCAGGCTTATCGAATTCATGGATCAAGTCAGCACTGTTTTAGCACTCCTCACAGAGTTGATTAGTAGGTATTTCTTTTGGATGAACAAATGAATAACTCACAATCTGTATATGATTTATTTATATCCTTATGAAAATGGTGATAAGTAATAAAAAGTAAAATTAAGTTGATATGCAGCTGCTGGGCAGTAGCTAGGTCCACTCACTAGTAACCGACTTATATCTGAGCATCAGTCTTAGTAGACACAGTATTTTTCAAAGTTGTGACCAAAAATTGTATAAATCTGTACAAATCATGTTCCTTGTTGAGGACCCATGAATACTTAAAACTGTGATCATCATATGCCTATGTCCACAGCCTGCTATACAAAAACAAAGTTTCACCATTTACTAGTTTTGTGGTCATAAACAAGTTGTTCAGCCTGCAGAGACCTCAATGTCTTCATCTGCAGAATGAATATTATCATTCTTTCTATGGTTAAAACCCATGTGCTGCTTTCAAAAATTGAACAAATTAATTTGTATAAAAATGTCTTGAGGAGCACTCTACAACTGTATGGTGTTTGCATAAACTGTGATTAGAGCATGATGTCATAGTTATTTCAAAGAGAGTTGTAGCTGTGGTGTTGTCTGCTTGA
>NW_012118155.1:548407-587524 GCF_000951035.1 Colobus angolensis palliatus | reverse complement strand
TTGCCTGATTGCCCTAGCCAGAACTTCCAACACTATGTTGAATAGGAGTGGTGAGAGAGGGCATCCCTGTCTTGTGTCAGTTTTCAAAGGAAATGCTTCTGGTTTTTGCCCATTCAGTATGATATTGGCTGTGGGTTTGTCATAAATAGCTCTTATTATTTTGAGATATGTTCCATTAATATCGAATTTATTGAGAGTTTTAGGAAGGAAAACCTCCCTAGAAATACAATACTACTGCTCATATGAAAGATTGAGATATATCCTATAGCATCAGGTTTTTACTACATACAATCCTTTTTAAAAAACATTTGAACATTTATGCAATAAATTCAAATGCAAAAAACAATTAACTGTATACCCCTTAATCAAATCATTTTTCAAGCGAGTGCCCCAAATTTCAAGAAGCTTTGAAAGCACTATCAAAATGAAATGAAACAAGTGAAGTATTTGATGTCAGCAGAGGAAACATTTTCATATTTTTTCAGGCACAAATAGAGTTGCATAATATTATGTAACTTACGAAATATATCCGGGTTATACTCATCATGCTTTTTAAGTCACCAGGATGACTATAGCTTAGTATGTATCAAACAGGAGATTTAGTTTGAGAAAGACATCAAGGAGCATTGGTTCCCATAGGTGTTAGAGTCAGAGGTCTCTTTAAATGCCTTTAAAAACTAGCTGTGGTTTCTAGATAAACTAATTAAACCCTTGGGGTTTTGTATTGTTTTGAGAAAAAAAAATGCCAGGTATGGAGTCTGCACTGTATTCATGCCACAGCAGGAGCTCTTGTTAATTGTGTGTACTCTGGGTCAGAAATCATCTTTACATATACCACATGTCCTGTCCCCATGTATTCACTTGCTAGTTAGACAAAGTCATCTACCAATAAACCAAACACATGAGCAATGTAGCTTATTATTATCATAATAATCTATCACTAAAAGATTACATCTTTAATTATAATATTGTTCCTATGGAGTATGACACAGTAATGGCTGAGGTGCTAATTCAACTGAATGCCAAGGCACAAGAGGCCAAGTAGTGCATATGACTTCAGGAACCTTGGAAATGTTCCTCATCCATAGACAATCCTGGATGCTTTTGCTTCTCATTTTTATTAGCATTTAAAACTAAACTGATAGATCCAAGTACCTTTTCTTCCTCTTGAGAACGCAAATACCCTGGGAGGATGTCCCTACAGAATGTTTTCAGTACAAATCAAGAATCTTAGAGTTGGGCACGGTGGCTTACACGTGTACTCCCAACACTTTTGGAGACCAAGGTGGGAGGATCACTTGAGTACAGGAGTTTAAGACCAGCCTGGACCTCATCTCTACAGTGTGTGTATGTGCGCATGCATGTGTGTGTGTATTTATGTGTGTATATACATATATATTTTTTTAATTAACCTGGTGTTGTGGCACATATCTATAGCCCTAGCTACTCACATCACTGCACTTTAGCCAACAGAGGGACATCTTGTTTCAAAAAAAAAAAAATCTTATAGCAGGATTTGATAGGAGTGTGAGAAGAAGGGCTGTGTGCTGTAGGTATATAGCCATATGGTACTGAAAAAACAAACAATTAGCCGGGTGTGGTGGCACACATCTGTAATCCCAGCTACTTGGGAGGCTGAGGGAGGAGAATTGCTTGAACTCAGGAGGCAGAGGTTACAGTGAGCCAAAATCATGCCACTGCACTCCAGCCTGGGTGACAGAGCAAGACTCCATTTAAAAAAAAAAAAAGAAGAAGATTAGAATTCTTTTGGAAAGTTTATTTTTGACAGCAGTTGTTAAGCCCTCTTTAAGAATTGTTTTCATATCAAAATAACTAGGTAAATAAAGTTCTGTTTATCATTAATCTTTGGTTTCCAAGATGAATTTCTTTTGTAACTACTTTTAAGAAATGTTAGCTGATAATAGCAGACATCAGTTCATTAAAGTGAGTGACGTCATGGAGAGAAAACTTTTAACGAACATCATCTACTAATTTATTGATTTTTGTCAGGCATTATCTTGTTACCAGAATTTAGCGAGTCAGACATACTTTTTTTTTTGACATGAAATATCACTCTGTTGCCTAGACTGGAGTGCGGTGGCATGATCTTGTCTCACTGCAACCTCCACCTCCCAGGTTCAAGTGATTCTCCTGCCTCTGCCTCCTGAGTAACTGGGACTACAGGCATGTGCCACCATGCCCAGGTAATTTTTATATTTTTATTAGAGATGGAGTTTCACCTTGTTGACCAGGCTGGTCTTGAACTCCTGACCTCAGGTGATCTGCCTGCCTCGGCCTCCCAAAGTGCTGGGTTTACAGGCATGATCTACCACACACGGCCCACATTATTTTTTCAGTGAATTTATTTTGGTATTTGATAGTAAGTCACCTACACTTGAGCAACTGTCACCTTCCTATATAAATATACTGAGACAGTTCCTTCCGTTGTTTTTTGGCACTAGTTTGTAATTTATACTGATGAGAAGTCATTAACTAGGCTTTTTAAATGGTGTCATGTACAAAACATTTTCTTAAACAGAAAGATCAATGTTCATTGTTACAAAAGCCTAAAAATGAAATTGTCAGAAAGCACAATAGCAAAATTAGTCTATGGTTGATATTCATGACTTGGAAAGAGCAAGTTAACGATACAGCAGAAGCTGGTGCCTATTTCTTCCTTTATCTGATAGCTCCCTAACAAGAAAACCCACAGCTAAAGTAGTTCAAACATAGCAAATTATACCATTCAAATGGAACAGAAAGGTACGTATCAAGGCATGAAGCAACCAGGTAAAAATTGTTGAAATTATATATACATATTGCAACTACTTTTAATATACGTTAGTTGACAGATATATAAAATTCCATTTTGGGGGTCTTTAATAACTTTTGTTTCTTCTAAGTTTTTATTTATTCACTTATTCATTCATTGATTGATTCACTCATTCATAATGAAACATTTATTGAGCTAGAAGCTGTATGGGGTAATGAACATAATAATACATATGATCCATATCCTCAAGAAATCCATAGATTGTGAGAGGAGACAGACATCCTAGATAGATAAAGAAAATACAAGGTGATTAGTGATAGAGAAAAAGTACATACAAAAGTTGGTTCATAGCAGAAGGAGGACTATGCCTTGGGCTAGATAGTAGCTTTAAGGAAGGCTTTTTGCGGAAATGACTCTGAGCTTTTGGTATCCTGTTCCATGGAATGGCTTACATTGCAGTCTTCTGACCTTGAAGTGGGAATTGGGCATTTCTGCTTGCTTCTTGGTTATTATTTGCCTCTAGTTTGAACTGGACAACTGTTACTACCACAAGAGGAAGAATCTGTAAGAACTTAATACCTCTCGTACGCTCACTTCATATTGGGGAGGTGGAAGGTGAAGTTTCGATTGGTGAAGGTTTTGCCTGAGATTACACAGCCATCAACTAGTAGAATCAGGGCTACGTTCGCTAAGATTTCTTGTCTGTCACTCCAAAGCTCTTTGCCCTTTTAAATGCCGTTTTCAACTTTTCCCTTCGGTTTTCTGAAAAGCAGCTTTGGTAAATGATCTGGAAATAAGACATAGCTCTTCGATAGTTTTTTGTTTGTTTGTTTTTAACCATTGAACAATTTCAAATCTTGCAGAACAATTGTTTTTTTTTTTTTCCGTTACCCTCATTGCTTCTATATTATGAAAGTATACATTCACTCATTTTTTTTTTTAACTGAACAAATTTTTATGCAGTGAAGGTAAGGCTAAGAGAGCATATTTAATTCGTTCTATGCCACACAGCAGTCAAAGAAATGTGTGTCAAAGCTGGGAAGGTCTTTCTCTAAGATCTGCACCTTTTAACTTTATACTCCTGCCTCTTCAGATCAAGATAAATTACATGGTTTCTGCTATCAAGAATTTTACAATCTACTAGAAAGACACAAATAAGCAAATGTAATAAAACAAAAAGAGATATAATCTCCCATTATAATCCATTGAGAGAGAGAGAGGAAGAATTTCTCTAAGATTTCAAAGAAGGAATGTAAATTTGGAATGGATTTGAGGAAAACATGTTATTTGCACTGACATTTTAAGAATTTAGGGGATTAAGATGTGTAGATGGCAAGAGAATGGTAAAGGAGATTCTAAAATACTCTAAAAACAGTGATTGCATCCACAGAGGTCTTCAATTATGACATGTATGAAATGAGAAGCTCATTTTGAGTGACACATTGTTATACATAAATGATGTGTGGAAAATGTGGTAGAAGAAACAACGGAACAAAGTTATGGATAGAAGAAACAATGGGACAATTCATTGAACATTCAGGTAAGAATTTGGGCATTTTGTCATATGCTACGGAGAGGCTGACAGCTATTTAGCCTGAGGAGTGGAGTGACCCAAATTGAGCTTGATTTTTTTTGTCTCTGAAATAAAAGAAGTCATTTTACGTAAAATGACTTTTTTTAAAGATAGAAATTTCAAAAACTATATTCTAGGATCTACTTTTTTAATATTTTGGTTCATCTAATCAGTATGCATTTTAAAACATTTTTCCTGTTTAATTTTATGTTTCTTTTGAGATAGGGTCTCACTCTGTCACCCAGGCTGGAGTGCAGTGGCCCAATCACACCCAACTGTGGCCTCGACCTCCCTAGCTCAAGTGATCCTCACAGCTCAGACTCCTCAGTAAATGGGGCCACAAGTGTGTGCCACCATGCCCAGCTAATATTTCATTTTTCTGTAAAGATGAGATCTTGCTACGTTGCCCAGGCTGCCCTAATTTTAAATTTAAGTTTCAAGCTATTATTCTTAGAAGGACTTAGGTTGTGTTTATAGCACAGAAGGAGTCAGAGAGTCAGCAACTATGTTATCAAGTCAACTAAGAATTATAATTTGGTCAACATTATTTCACCTGAAGTTAACTTATTTTTTTAATGATCAAGAAAATAAGAATCACATTATTCATTTAATACATTGTAATCTTATTATCTAATTTTATGAGGCAGGCAGAATGAAAAAAAGCATGTGGTTCTTTGTGGATGAAAATAAATAAGAGGAAACATTTATTGAGTGCCTTCTATAATACAGTCTTGTGAGATAAACCTCACCTATGCTGAAACTGGTTTTCTTGATAATCCTATAAAGTGATATTATCATTGTTGTTGCAAACAAGGAAATGCAGATCGAGGAAGTTAATTGATTCACCCAATTCTCATTGTCAGTGAGTGGCAGAACTGGGACTAACATCCCCATGAATCTGGTTTCAAAGGTAATGCTTTAGTCACTTCTTCACCTGACCTCATAGTCATCATTTGAAATACTATCACCTTATGTCTTCTGTGTAATGTGTAGCGCCATGTTCGTAAACACAAGCTATTTTATAAAAGACTGAATTCTGTCTAACCACCAAAATTTTACCACTTTTTACATGTTTAAATTCCGTGTAAAAGAATCATCCTGGTGTATAGCCATACTCAGATTTTATTTTGACTGTTGTCACTGAATTTCTAATAAAACAGAAGGCAGAAGTAACTACAAGTTTATAATCTTTGAGAGATGTCAGTATATATTTTAAAACCACTTAACTTGATGTTACAAGAAACTTCAGATTGAGTTTGAAAATATATACATTGTTATGCCCTGTGGCATTTTCTGACCTGTCATGATGCCACTCAGTTTCAAAATTGCTATTCATAGATGTTGAGAATATTCTTGCTGGATAAAGAGGCCATTTTGGAAATGTGTGGAGGTTAATATTATGCACATGAAACTGCTCAGCTTTCTCACACCCTGTCAGATCTGAGCAATTATTCTACCATCTCGCTGCCTGTCCCCGCCCCCACACCATTTCCTTAAATTGCTATGGAAATTAAATCGTGAAAGACACTCTTCTTGCAAAGATGCCTCCCTCAGAATCCTCTCTGCTTTGCCCCAGCTAATTTGGAATAGAAAATCATCCCACATTTCCATGGAACTTAGAAAGGTCAGGGGCCAGGCCTAAAAGGCATAATTTGCCTGACGTCAGTGCTCCAGCATCAAGTTGCATCAAAACAATTCGTGATGCTCAAGTGAAAGTAAGCATTCTGTTTATTAACTAAAGCATTTAACAAGCAAATGTCAGTCACTTTCTATTCTCTCATCCATAGAATCACATCCCATAAGGACAATCATACTTGTAAAGTGCCCAATTCACATTACATTATTTCATGATCACATTGATATAGTGAATATATTTTCTATCATTTTGTTCATTTTTTTCCTCCAATGCGTGTTATGTGTAGCAGAACTGAGGATACCAGAGATTATTCTTAAAGTCTTGATTTAGAGAGACTTGAGTCTCATTAATGAAGGCAACAAGTTTACTGAGAATTTGCAGGAGCTACCCCTTTGCCAGTCCTACTCAGCTTCAGAATCCAGGTTATTCATCAAGCCTGTTCTGTGGCTATTGTAGGCAGCCAACAATGACTTAATCCAAAGTGTTGAAATGGCCACTGGAAGCTGAACATCTGGGTAGACCACTTTTCATCACTAATTTTATAGGCAAGGCACTGTTTCTAAAGTTTTGGAAACTCTCAGATCTGCTCCTTTTATGGTAACTGGCAGTACCCTCGAGTTTCTAAATACTAAAATGATCTTGAAGCTTCAGATACAGCCTCCATGTAACATACCCCTCTGCCTCAAACAACCAGCTACCATATGTCAGACAGAGCAAAGCAACTGTAATCTGAATATTAGAAAGATATCTCTGAATGTAGAGAAATTGGGGCCATCAGACTCTACTGCTATGTAGGATAAAGAGCTGTATCAATGAGATATTCAGTGTTGCATAGCAGAGGAACCGAGTAGTAGTGTAGTGGAAGGGCCCACTTAGGAAAGGAACTAAATTCGGGCAATGAAAAATGAGAGTACAGGATGAGGCAAATTTTTCCAGCTGTCTCTCAAAACCAGTAACTGTTGGCAGGTGCAACACTTTTTTTTTTTCTTTTTTTTGAGACAGAGTCTCACTCTTGTTGCCCAGGCTGGAGTGCAGTGGCATGAACTCGGCTCACTGAAACCGCCACCTCCCAGGTTCAAGTGATTCTCCTGCCTCAGCCTCCCGAGTATCTGGGATTACGAGCACGTGCCACTACACCTGGCTAATTTTTTTGTAGTTTTAGTAGACACAGGGTTTCACCAGGTTGGCCAGACTGGTCTCGAACTCCTGACCTCAGGTCATCTGCCTGCCTCAGTCTCCCAAAGTAAGGGGATTACAGGCATGAGCTACCGTGCCTGGCCTTGCAGGTGCAACACTTCTATCCAAAATCTTTGTTCCTTTGGGAAGGTGGTGGAGTTAGGTGCTCTCTGAGGCCCAAGTTAAAAGTTTCTAGTTTCAGTTGTGACTAAAACATAACACTAGTTTCCATAATATTGTAAAGAAAAGTGTAAATAAAAGTAAGGTTAGATAATGGTTCTTTACCTCTTGAAGCTTAGATCACTAGTAACAATTTGATCCTGGTAATTTGGAAATGACCCCCCATTAAATTATTAAATTTTGGCTTGTAAAATTAGAGCTTAGTTTAATTAAGGGTTTTTTTTTTTCCCCAGTTCAGCTGGATTCTCCGTAGTCTTGATTACATTCATTATTATTTATTTTTGTATTTACTTTCTCTATGTTCTTAAGCAAAACACATCACACTTCAGTGCCTTTCAACACTTGCACTTAAGTCCACCGAATGCAATGATATAGTAAGAAAGATAAGCCAGGCCGGGCGCAGTGGCTCACGCCTGTAATCCCAGCACTTTGGGAGGCCGAGGCAGGTAGATCATGAGGTCAGGAGTTTGAGACCAGCCTGGCCAACATAGTGAAACCCCATCTCTACTAAAACTACAAAAAATTAGCTGGATGTGATGGCAGGTGCCTGTAATCCCAGCTACTTGGAGGCTGAGGCAGGAGAATCACTTGAACCTGGGAAGTGGAGGTTGCAGTGAGCTGAGACGGCACCATTGCACCTCAGTCTGGGTGACAGTGCTCAAAACAAAAAACAAACAAACAAACAAAAAACAAAAACACAAAGAAAAGAAAGATAAGCCAAATTGTGATAATTTATAGCTCACTCTCCCGTAAGTCTCTGTCCTATAGCAGTCTCCCATCCCTAATTGGAGAACTTTCATAATTGCATCTGTCAGCCTTTCAATAATAGTATGAAAATAAATGCTCATTTTCTTTCAGGAAGACCAACACATGCTTTTATTCTATAGTTGGCAAATGTTCACTAGTGGAGTTTTCAGAGGCCCCTGCAAAGACTTTTCCCATCAAACGCCCACTGTTGGGTAACTGATGTGAGTCCTGAGCAGCCAAAACTTTGGGCTAATGAGCACTCCAGGATTTGTCATGCTGGTGTTCATCCAGCAAGATGGTTACAGAGACTCATGATTTATGATTTCACATCCCGGTCCCTTAAACTGAAATTGGAAACAAATGTGCATAGATTTTGCCACTTTTTTTGATAATTGCACAATGAGCAAGAGAATTGTGGGAGATTTTGTTCTCTCTGACATAGTGCTTTTGATGATACTTCGTGGGAATGTGTTAGAAAAAGAAACAAATAACAAGGTTTATATACTTTCTTGTAACTAGAACAAAGCTTTCTTTTAGTAGACCTGAAAAGACTATAACTACAATAGAATCATGGACATAATAAAGATAATTGTTATGTGGAATCTTAGTAATGGAACCAGTTTTACACTACACATTTATTAGTAGATATTAATGTCAATTTTACAATTACTGTCTCATACTCTCTTTGATTACCACGACTTTTTCTTACTAGGATGAATATCCAAATTGAGATGTATTACCCTATTATTTTTCTTAATTTCTGTGATTTTTTTGATTTTGACTTGGGCATATTTGTTATCAAAAAATTCTAAAACAATTTCATATTTGAGGGTATAAGGTAGAAAAAAAGGCTGATATCTGTAGTTGATTTCAGCTTTATGAATAATTAGTTTTTTATATTTGGGAAAATTATTTCAACTCTCTAAGCCTCAGTTTCCTTAGCTGTAAAATAAGAAGTTTGTAATTTAAGAGCTCTAAAAGTTTTCTGAATGACTACAATTCATGATTCTATGTTGAAGAGTTTTGTTTCATGCTACAGTATTTTATGCATGACATGATGAAAACCCAGTAGCTTAAAAGTAATTAGAAACCTTCTTTCAGTGGGTAAAACACTTACAAATACGTGAAACAGAAGAGACATGATAAACAAGAAGAGAAAGTGACATGCAAAGCTCTTTCTGTCCTTTGTGAGTAAACATAATTTTGTAATAAAGTCAGGGATAAATTCTAAATATAATGAAAATTACTTCCTTCCATTAATTAATATATATTATAAATTGAGCCTTTTAAAAATAAATATTTCTCATTTCAATATTATGATACACTAAAAAGCATATTGGATCTGCTTTTCCCAAATTTGTTGCTTATGATAGGGAGTGCTGGGAAGGGAAGAGCGTGGTCCCTTTAAATGATACGGAAGTGGGGAAGAGAAGTTCTGGGTAGAGTAGGGTGTGGTCCCTGGCTAGGACTCTATCTCCACGGACCTAGGTGAGGAAAACACTTCTGCCATGTCGCCCAAATGTGGGCATTTTCCAAGACCACCCTGGCCTGCCATGCCCCCATGCTGGGCCTATAAAAACCCCCGAGACCCTAGCAGACAGAAGCTGTTTGGGTCCTCTGCTCAAGGGCAGAGGAACACATCAACGGAAGAAGACAAGTGGCTGGACATCAGGAGGACGTTGAGGGGTTCACGCCGGCAGAAGAGCACACGGACAGGCATCGGAACGCCTGCAGGCCGTTGACCACCAGAAAGACGGGGAGAGTGGCTGGGGCAGTGAAAGGACAGCCCGGGCCACCGATCGACCTAGTTCCAGGGGAAAACCACTTCCCTCTGGCTTCCCCATCTGCTGAGAGCTACTTCCACTCAATAAGACCTTGCACTCCTTCTTCAAGCCCAGGTGTGATCCAATTCTTCCAGTACACCAAGGCAAGAACCTGGGATACAGAAAGCCCTCTATCCTTGCCACAAGGTAGAGGGTTTAATTGAACTGGTTAACACAAGCCTCCTGTAGACGGCAAACTAAAATAGCAAAACTAAAGAGCACCCTGTGACACATGCCCACTGGGCCTTCAGGAGCTGTAAACATTCATCGCTAGACACTGCTGTGGAGTTGGAGCCCCATGGCCTGCCGGTCTCTATGCTCCCCTAGAGGTTTGAGTAGTAGGGCAGTGAAGAAGTGAGCCACACCCCCACTGCACGCCCTGCGAGGGGGACAAGGGAACTTTTTCTGTTTCACTTGGAGACCTATGTGAACTCCACTAAATCATGTAAACAATTTTCTTTTATAAAATTAGCAATTTTCCACTTAATTATCTCTAAGGTCTCCTATACTTCTGAAAAGTTTATGTTATGACTTACGATGATGTATGGGGTAAATTTGTAGTCTGGATTTTGAAGCCGGGGAGACCTGGGTTAAAATCCTAGTTTTGTTGTTGTTCTAAGTTGTGCAAACTTGGTTAGAATATTGAAGTAACAAAGGTCACCACTGGCCCTTAGTTTTATAGTTAGTAAAGCTTCAGTAGTTGAACAAAATAAAAGTCATCACTTAACAGTCGATTGCAGATATTCCTGGTCAGAAGGCTGCCTATTGTCTGTGTATGAGTCGAGGACTTTACTTCTTCTACCTTGTAGCTTTACTGTCCGAGCACCGTGGAATCCTCTCCATTCAAACCTAGGGAAAGACATACAGCAGAGAAGCCTTGTTTTCTTCATTAAAATTTTGCCCTGAAGGTAGTCTGCATCACTTTTGTTCACATTTTTCTCTTGAGAATCACTATATGATTATTCTTCAATGCAAGGAGGGTTACAAAATACAGCCCCTGTCTCACCAATAGCCTAGAGCCATTCCAGAAAGAAAAACATTTTGTGGACAACTAGCACATTGTATGCCTTCTGTGGCATTCAATTCAGCCTGCCATAGAAGGCATTCAATGTATATTCATTATCCAGTTTTCCCTTCTCCTGATTAGAGTGCTATCTTTCAAATCTTAGCAGAGGAATGAGAAGAAACGTGAAAAGAACTCTAAGAGGTAGAATCGCTTCATTCTCAGATATCATATTCTGAATGGCATATATCAGATCTTGGTACCTGGTTGTATATTAATATTTCATAAATGTTTGAAAAATACTGTGGACCAGAAGTATTTAGGGATAATGCAAATAATAACCTTTCTCTTTGAAAATGTTTCTGGCCGGGCGCGGTGGCTCAAGCCTGTAATCCCAGCACTTTGGGAGGCCGAGACGGGTGGATCACGAGGTCAGGAGATGGAGACCATCCTGGCTAACACAGTGAAACCCCGTCTCTACTAAAAAAATACAAAAAACTAGCCGGGCGAGGTGGCGGGTGCCTGTAGTCCCAGCTACTCGGGAGGCTGAGGCAGGAGAATGGCATGAACCCGGGAGGCGGAGCTTGCAGTGAGCTGAGATCCAGCCACTGCACTCCAGTCTGGGCGATAGAGCGAGACTCCGTCTCAAAAAAAAAAAAAAAAAGAAAAGAAAATGTTTCTAACATATCATCTATTTCATTGTTACAACAAAATAATTTCTTGATTTGTAATAATTTCACAAATCATTCTGCATTTCTCATCTTTATACTTTTTTGTAAAGTTTGCTTTTCATGCATTTACTCTTGGAAGTAAATTGACAAATAATGTTGCAATCTATATGAATAAACTCAGAGGCATATATGACTATTTTCAGATGTTTCTAAGCCAAAACTGTGTTGTTGCTTTGTTTGATTTTCTTTTCTTTCTTTCTTCCTTTTTTCTTCTTGGTATGTCACAAGAGCATAATACGCTTCAAAGATTTTATCACATTTCTTGTGGATTACTGCATACAAATAAAACAGCCTTTAGCCTTCAGCTTTGTGCTGTTTTTCAAGGACATAAAATATGCTTTGTTATTCCTTGGAAGTTATGCTTTACTTTCTGATTATTATCCATATTGTAGTTGTCTGTGGTATCTATTAGCAAAAATCCAGATGGCTGAAATATAATTGATAAAAACGCACCTGAAATTTTTATCTCAGAGTCAAGTTTTACTCTGAAATATGTATCTAAATATTAGGAAGAGTCAACTCCCAGCTTATATCTGCTTTCAGTTGGAACATACCATGCTGTTTTTGCCTACTGTGGGACTGTCATTCTTTTCTGTATCCATACTGCCACTGGCAAACTGATCCTCTAAAAACAGACAAGAAGAGGGAGGGAGATGCTTCCATGCTGACTTCTCCACTGCTAGAACTGCCAGCAGGAACATGTTTGATTCAATTAAATTAAACAAGCATTTATTGAAAACAGTCACTGGGCTAAATACTAGGAAAAAATAAAGAATAATAAAACATGGCCTTGTCTGTAAGGAGTTCATTCTAGGTGAGGTGACAAACAAGAACAATTACAATCTTCTGTTAAAAGAGATACAATATGAGTGCTATGGAAGATACCATCCAATACCAAAATATGAAATAAAACGCCAACACTATTGGCACAGTGAGAATATTACTACACCCCCAGCAGCATGGCAAGGCCAAAAGTAATACATATTGGAGAGGATTTGGAGGAAGAACTCTCAAACATTATTGATGGGATGGTAAAATGGTACAAGTACTTTCGGAAAAGGTATGTCTGTTTCTTTTAATATACAACTACTCTAACTCCCAGTAATTCTGCTTCAAAGTATTTACTCAAGATACATGAAAACACATATTCCTAAAAAGACTTGTACAAGAATGTTCAAAGCTGCTTTGGGTACACTAGAGGTCTCTCATTCGAGAATGGCTAAACAATGAATTACTACTCAGCAATAAAGATCTACGTACTATTGCTACACCCAGTAGTATGAATGTCCCCTGAAAACATTTTGATGAGTGAAGAAAGCTTTGTACAAATGAATCCATGCTGCACTAACCCATTTATATAAAGTTCTAGAACAGGGAAATATAATCTACATGGAAAAACATCAGAACTCTGGGTGACTCTGGGTGTATGGAGGTGGGATTGGCTGGGAATAGATATGAAGAAACTTCCTGGAGTTGTGGGAAGGTTCTAATCTTGATAGAAATTTGGGTTACGTAAACATGCACATTTGTTGAAACTCAGTTAATGTACATGTGAAATTTGCATTTCATTGTATATAAATTTGACCTAAAAAAAATTCTTTCGAATAATACAGCATGGCCTTGTCTGTAAGGAGCTCATTCTAGGTGAGGTGACAAATGTAAACTAACAATTGTAATCTGTCAAAAGGGCTGTAATATGGTGACATGGAAGATTACCTTCTAATACCAAAATGTAAGACAAAACCCAACACTATTAGCACGATGAGATATTACTACACACCCAGCCAACGTTGCTACACAGTCAAACAAATCTTAAACTTCTAATAATGAAATTCATAACAAAGTTTTTAGTGGGAAGCAATTTACATCAGAATGCACCAAAAATAAGTGGATTAACGGAAGGGTTGAGTAGTAAATAGACATATGATAAAACAAATAGAGTTAAATCTTCATGGTAGAATATAATGGTGCATATACAGGTGTTCACTGAAATATTTTTTCAACTTCACTATATGTTTAAACATTTTCATAACAAAATAGTTGTCATAAAAAGAGTAGAGCAGAAATAATCCCGTTTTCTACCTATGTCAGTGAGTCTCTCGTAAGAACTAGTTCCATCCCTTTTATTTTTTCTCTCTTCAATCCTTTTCTCTATATTGTTTTTGTTTCCCTCAATATACAAACTTGTTTATCTTTCCAGCATCTAAAAAGTTTATCCCTAAGTTTGGTATCTATTCAAACTACTTTTTGTTTTCTCTTAGCACAATTTTTCTTAAAGTGAAAAAGTACCTAAATTTGCCTTTGTGCTAGCTTCCCTTTCTCACCCCCAGGCAGTTTGGAGCTCATCTTTATTATTCATTTAAGCTGCTCTCTCCACGGTTTCTAATAACCACCTAATTGCCAAATCCAATGTTCCTTTCTCAGTCCTCATCTGTTGCACTTGAGGTCACAGCAACAGGCCGAGGCAGCTGGTTTGACTCAGAACATTATTATGGTTATAAAATGACATAATCCACTGTATTCTGCTTCCTGTGACAGACAAATAAACCGACAACTGTACATGGAAGTTACATTTTAGTATCTCCTAAACACATTTTTTCCTGCTTCTCATCTCTGAATATTTGCCACTGCTGACCATCTGCTGGCTGAAAACCACTCTTCTTCCAGTTTCTCTGATTTAGATTTCAGTTGCTATTCTTCCTTCTCTGTTTCTCCATTTGCTGAGCACTATCAAGCTTTTATTAGATACCCCTGTCCTTCTTTGTTTAATTTCCACTTTTAAGTGAGTATGTTTCATTATTTTAATGGCAACTACAAGTATTTTTAAAATACTGTAAGATGTTAAGAATTAAGCCTCCAAACAAAGCAGGTGTGGGTGGGTGTGGGTGAGTCTGTCCACCAGCAGCCCTTGCCTACAGGTTGGGAAATATTTTAGGTTACTTTTAGACTAAAGATAATTCTGCTTACTACATTGAAGGATGATTTTTAAACATTCTGTAAGCAATAGGTCATATTTTTAAGGTTTGACATGGGACCTCAATACGTAAAAGATAAAGACTAAAGCCAAACTGCTCTGGTGGTGAAGGGATGGGAGACAGTGAGAGGATCCACCTTTGCCTTTGACTTTCCATAGATCTTCACTGTTGCCAAGGTAGGCTCTGAGGATTTTCTTCAGTACTCTACCGCAATGCTCCTTAAAATCTGTGTGCATATTAATAACCTGAGAATTGTATAAAGATTCTGATTCAGTAAGTCTGGGGCAAGGTCTGGGAGTCTGTACTTCTAGCAAGCTCCCAGGTGATGCCTGTGCTGTGGACCCACAGACCACACCTAAAGAGCAAGGCCCCGGATTTTCTCCTTACTAAGACTTAAGGTAAGTTTTAAACTTATTATATTCTAGAGAAAACTGCAATTGTTTCATCCTTGGAGATCATTATTTGTTTCTTCAGAGATTAAGAATGATATTTCATTCTTCATAATGCATACTTATTCCTCTACAGTGTTTTCAATTTTGAATATTCCACTTGGAATTGTACATTGGCCGAGGAGAATGATCAAGGAGATTGGATCTTAAATATTCTTTCAGGAATCAAAGTTAGTAGACTTGGAGATGACAGGCATAAGAACAAAAATAAAATCAAAATTCTTCAAGACAACTCAAACTGTATTTGGAACAGGTCACCTGCAGTCTCAGTCACAGGAAGGCACCATCGAGGCACCATGAATAGACAGTTAGTGACTCCACCTAGTTGCAGATATTTCTTCTCTGTCTTGCCATAGAAACCAAGAAAATCTGTTTAGTAGAGACTAACTCTTGCAAATAGACTCCACAAATCAGGGGTAGGGCAAGTGTCACCAGAATAGTGAAATCAGTAGAGCTGGTACATTTTGTATATGTGTTACAGAGTGATATGGTTTGGCTCTGTGTTCCTACACAAATCTCATCTTGAATTGCACTCCTATAATTCCCATATGTTGTGAGAGGGACCCAGTGGGAGATAATTAAATCATGGGGATAGTTTCCCCCATGCTGTTCTCGTGGCAGTGAATAACTTTCACGAGATCTGTTGGTTTGATAAGGGAAACCCATTTTGCTTGGCTGTCATTCTCTCTCGTTGGTTGCTGCCATCCATGTAAGATGTGACTTCTTCTTGCCTTTCACCATGATTGTGAGGCTGGGTAGGCCTCCCCAGCCACATGGAACTGTAAGTCCAAGAAACCTCTTTCTTTTGTAAATTGCCCAGTCTTGGGTGTGTCTTTATTAGCAGTGTGAAAATGGACTAATACACAGAACATGTGCTTTTTCACTTCCTAATCCTAATAGGATTGTTCCCCAACTTGAAAGCATCCTTTCTCTTCTTTTTATATGAACTTTTCTCTTTTATCTACATCTCCATTTAAAATCCTACATATAATACATGACTTCCATATCTGTATCTTCCACTTTGGTTTTTCTGAAGTCTTTGCTTCTGTTCCAAAAGTTATTTATTTATTTCTCTTATTTATTCATGAAATATAACTACATAGACTTAAGGAGAGAGAAAATATAAACCAATTCTTAGATTTTCTATGGGGGAAATGGAAAACCCAGTAATTATAATTCAGTGTGTAATTGTCAGTCCTTAGTTTTCTAGCCTTTTGAAGTCTCCCACTTTCTTTCAATCTCTAATGAAATGGCTTTGGCCCTTATTCCACACACTGTAGGATATTTAGTGATGCCCCTACCTCCCACTTTTGAGCAATTCCATGGATGTTTCTTATGCCTGAATAGCACTTACTCCAAATTCTTTTTTAGTGTTAAATTCTCTTTTTCCTCCTGCGGCTGCTGTGTTGTCTCCACACATCTTTGTCCTAGGAATGGTTACTGCCCCTTTTATTTCATATCCTGAAGCCCTACACACACACAAGATCTTGCAAACGTAATAGACGTTTTTACACGAGTTAGGGATAATGGAGGGTAACTAGACAGCCAGAAGATGACATAGTGAGACACTGGTGCTTTGCAGGCATTTCTCATTGGTGTCTTTCTCCAAAGGTCATAGGCTGCTAGCCAACAGTCAGGGACCTCCTCTGGCCCATGGTACTTTCTTTCCCTGTCTGGCAGTCAGCCCACAACCACCGCTTCTCTCATCATAGTACAAGAAGAGAAATTAGAGCTCCCTTTCTTGTTTTCCCTCTCCTGACCTTGCACCAGGGATCTGAATGACGAAAAGCACAAACTTTTTTCTCTGCTATCACACCACAACAATCAACAGAAAAGACTTCTGTGACTGAATGTATGGGGATTTTCCCCTGCTAACAAGCAAGCAATTAATTCTGCAGTGGATACCAGCTGGGTGTCCTCCAATTCAATTCTGACACTACCTACTTTTAGACAACAATGGATCCCGCAGGTTGAGGACTCAGTCCCACCAGACTGCCCATCGCAAGCTCCAGGTTGTTTTACCTGTGCTTCTTACCCATGGGCCATAAATATGGGCTCTCACAACCCTCTTCATACGTTTCATTAATTTGACAGAGCAGCTCACAAAACTCAAAGAAATACTTACTTACACTTGCCAGTTCATTGTAAAAGATGTTACAAAGAATACAGTCATAGAGATGCATATGGTGAGGTATGGGAAGGGACGTGGAGGGTCAATGACCTCCAAGGGTGAACCACCCTCCAGGAACCTCCACAAGTTCAGCTGTATGGAAGCTCTCTAAACTCCGTCCTCTTGGTTTTTTTATGGGGATTTCGCTGGACAGGCATGACTGAGAATTGTGATTGGACAAAAGGCATATGATCTAACATAACAAGCTGAGTGGGGAAACCAAGCAATGCCTGTCTATTCAGGTTCTTCTTGGCCTTTCTGTGCAGCATTCCTTCCTTCAGAGTATGGAGCGGGACCCCTACTGAAATGAGGCTCTTATGACACTACAATCAGACAAGGTAGGTCGCAGCCAGTTCCAAGACGGAAAGGCAGAGAAGATTAATGTTCTGCCTTTGGGAGAAAAGTAGCAGGCGAAAGGAAGGCATAAGAAAGTCAGAGAGAGAGATTCTCTTTTCTGAGGCCTGCATCTCTTTTCTGAGGCTAAAGGGACACAATATTATAACAGAAGAGTGTGACAAGGGCCATGGGAGTTATGAGCCAGGAACTGTGGACGAAAAACCAATATTTACATTATAATATCACGGGGCATCTCTTTCACAATCAATAAAGTTTTATCAAGGTGTCTGCATTAAAGAAAAAAAAGAGAAGACATTTTTCCCTAATAACAATTTCTTTTTAAGGCAATCACCTCAAACTTAATACAATTTTTTTCCAACCCCAAAAAAATGTGTGAAAAGCGTTTTGAAAACAACAGTAAAAATGAAAGTTCAGTAGCTACCCATGACAGAGGTAAATCTCAGAAACATTATATTCAGTATTAAAGGAAAGTTAGAGAAAAAGATGATTTCTTTTTCTGAAAACTAAACATTAATTTAAAAGCATATTTTATAGTCAGACCTACAGATGTGCTCAAATTATTTTAATGTTTATTTTGAAAAAAATATCTTTGAGTTGAAAAACAGGACGGTGTCATCTCTATAGGTGGGGAAAGGCAGTAGGATTAGTTGGGGCCGGAGGCTGCAGGTAAATTCAATGCTAATGGTGATCTTCCAGTTCAGTACTTGGTTAGGAGTAATAACGTTTTATTTGTATGCATCATAAATGCTACATGTAGTATATAGATTCCTTGCAAAGTGATATGATGAGGTTTTCACAGGGTTCTCTGATCCCACAGATATTAAATTCAGATTTGCAACAGAGAATTAGAGGAAGCTCCAAGAGAGGATGATTTTTGAGATACTAGTAAAAGGCAAAAGCCACTTCTATCTACCTGGAACTCAAACTCATATTTCATTCTACTTCAATCCAATCAAACTTCTCCTATCTATCAAAAGCTGTCTCCCCAAAGTATCAATAAAGTAACCATTCTAATAAGACAAAGCTGTTAATTGCTTGCTGTGGTAAGAGACACCATTACTCCAACAATCTTAGTGACATCTTAGACAGTGGAAGAATGACTTCGGGATATTTACTGAGATTCTGAAGTTTCCTGCAAGACTGGTCTTTCAATGTGGAATTGGGATATGGGGAAGGCGTGAATGTATAAAGATCATGATTAGTAGTGTAGAACTGGTAAATACAGAAACAGGAAGATTTTGATGTAAGGGTTCACAGAATCTCGGAGGGTAAACTGTTGTTTGATACTTTCGATTGAAGACTTCAAGTTGCTGCAATAAGAAATAAAGTAATTTATCACATTTATTTTCCTGTAAAGAACTTCCTGAAATTAAGGTTTTGTTGGTGAGGACAGTGGAATACCAAAGTCATGTCAGTATAGTTAGTAGGATGTGTAGATGGTTTCAATTCTATTATTCCTTCTGTTGTTCGAAGACCTCATTAGTTATCCAGTGAGGAGAAAGAGATTAAATTTAGAATCAGAAATTTTACATCTGCCTCCTGGTTCTACCTTTGGCAACTTGGATGACTCACTGACCCTCTTTAAATTTCTATTTTGATACTTTCCTAACGAGGGTGGGGGATGGACTACGTTTCCCTTTAAGGATTAGCTCTGGAATTACATGGGGGAAGAGAATTCGTTTTACATTGTAGGTTCACCCTAGGTTCCGTACACCTACCACCTGTAAACCACTCAGAAATTTAGCTCTGAATGCAGACACCTCTTCCAACTTGGTGTAATGTAGGCAAGTTTCACATTACAATGTTCAAACCTTTTAAAAGAATGATAAAAATTATGAAAGAAAAAAAATCAGTCTACTTGAAACAAATTTTGGAGCAAAATTAATCCAGAAATTGATTTTAGAGTTAAATTCCACCTGAAATTTGGCATTTCTGCCAATAAACTCTGCTTATTCAATATTGTAATTGACTGAAATTCTGTGTATCTCTCTTCTTGATATTGTGTGTGTGTGTGTGTGTGTGTGTGTGTGTAGATGGCTTTAGCATTTAGAATGAGCTAATTCTGCTTCAATCACGCTTGATGGGAACCAGTGATTCAACTGTTGCAAAACTTTGAAAGCATTCATTAATTCAGGCTTAATTAATGCAGAATGACAATTAAAACTTTTATGGAGTATATGTCACTAGCCTGAATATCATTCATTTATTATACTATAAAATATTGAGATGAATACAAATGAATTCCAATGACGAAAAAACTTAGAAAGTTACCCTAGTTGGATAGCTGTAGATATGTGCAATGTACCTCATGTTACTGAATGAGATTTGAAACTGCATTTTATAATCTATGATGAAAATGCAGAGAAATCATATTTTTATTAATGGAATGATAGATTTTGTTACAAAATCAGCCTCTGGAAAAAAGACATAGATAATTTCTTTAACTTCTTGCTCAATAATTTATATGCCCTAAAAATGTTAGAATTCTAGATTCCCGATATTAAAAATTATCTGTAATTTCAAGGATATTTAGTGTTTCTTGAATTCAAATATATGCTCTTTTGTTTTAAATGTACAGTTGTGCATTCTAGAACTCAAACCTGCATTAGGTGAATGATTGAAATATGCCTGTTCATTTCAAAATTACATAGCTTCATCAAATCCTAGGCTTATATACCAGGTTCCAGCATTCAGCAGAGCAAGTTTGCCATGGCAACTGCTGAGTCCTTTTTTAATATATAATGAAACAGACTAACAAGAAAGAGCCATTCTCAGATGCTCTTCCAGTTTATATATAGCTAGGTTTTTGTTGTTGTTTATTTCTAATGCATAATTTAGATACAGTGTCCAAAAACTTTGTTTTTGTTTGAAATTTAATCAGCATACCGATATTATGACCTTGATTAAGAATGGTGTACACAATTTTCACGATTTTTTTATTGTGGCAAAATACATATAACATAAATTTATCAATTCAACCATTTTTAAATGTCAATTTGGTGGCATTAAATACACTTGTATTGTTGTGCAGCCATCATCATCACCATCGTCTATCTCCATAATACTTTTCACCTGGTAAAACTGAAACTCTAAACCCAGTAAACAATAACTCTCCATTCTTCCCTCTCCCTAGCCCTTGGCAACAATCCTTGTACTTCTGTCTCTACGATTTTGCTTACTCCAAGTACTTCATATAAGTAGGATCATACCGTATTTGCCTTTTTGTAACTGATTTATTTCACTTAGCACATTGTTGTCAAGATTCATCTATGTTGTAATGTGTCAGTATTTTCTTCCTTTTTAAAGCTTCATAATATTCCATTGTGTATATATGCCACTTTTGGTTTATCCATTCACATGTTATGGACACTTGGGTTGCTTCCATATTTTAGTTATTGTGAATAATGCTGCTAGGAACATAGCACTTGTATTGTACATATATCTCTTGGAGACTGAGTGGAATTGCTGCATCATCTGGTAATTCTATTTTTAATTTTTTGAGGAATAATCATACTGTTTTCCACAGCAGTGTTACCATTTTGTATTTCTACCAACAGTGCACAAGAGTTTCAATTTATTTGCACTGTCACCAACACTTGTTACTTTCTGCTCTTTTGATAGTAGTCATTCTAATGGGTGTGTGGTGGTATCTCATTGTAGTTTTGATTTCCATTTCCCTGATGATTAGGAATGTTGAGCATCTTCTCATGTGCTTCTTGCCGATTTCTGTATCTTCTTTGGAGAAATGTCTGTTCTGAAATATCTCGACAAGTCCTTTCTTCATTTTTTAATCAGGATGTTCATTTCTCTGTGCTGAGTTTAAAAGTCCGTTAGGTATTCTGGATATTAATCCCATATTAAACATATGATTTACATTTTTTCTCCATTTTCTGGTTTACCATTCTATTCGATAATTCCCTTTCATGCCCAAAATTTTAAAGGTTTTCCCAGAGTTTAATTTTTTTATTATGTTGAGGTTCTTCCTTCTATACCTAACTTATGGAGAGTTTTTATTATAAAAGAATTTTAAATTTTGTTAAATGCTTTCTATGCATCTATTGAAATAATCATATAATTTTATGTTACATTTGGTTAATGTGATGCATTAAAATAATTAACATTCTGTTAATGTTGTATGCCACATTTATTGATTTGTGTTATGTCTAGACATACTTGTAATTCAAGCATAAATCTCACTGGATCATGATATAAGATAATTTTGGTGTGCTGTTGAGTTTGTTTTGCTACTATTTTGTTGAGGATTTTTGCCTACGTATACACCAGTAATACTGACCTTTAATTTTCTTTTCTTATAGCATCCTCTTCTGACCTTGGTGTCAGGATAATGCTGGCAATGTAAAATATGTTTGGAAGTAGCCTCTCCTCTTAGTTTCTTAGAACAGTTTGAAAAGCATTGATATTAATTCTTCTTTAAATATTTGCTAGAATTGAAAAACTCATAAATATATGCAAATTAAACAACACATATGTGCAGGGACGTATTGTTTAATTTGTACATATTTATGAGTTTTCCTGTTTTCATCCATTATTGATTTCTTCTTTTACACTATTGTAGTCAGAAAACATATTTGATATGATTTCAATCTTTTTACATTTATTAAGATGCATTTTGTGTCCTAACATATTATCTATCCCAGAGAATGTTCCACGTGCACATAAAAATAATGTGTGTTCTACTGCAGTTGGATGGAATGTTCTTTACACATCTTTTAGGTCCAGTTAATCTATAATATTGTTCAAGTCTTCTCTTTTCTAAGAATTTTCTTTCTAAATTATGTATTCATTGTTTGAAGTGGGGTGTTGAAATCCTCTACTATTAGGGTATTGCTGTCTATTTCTCCTTTAATTTCTGTTAATGTTTGCTTTATTTATTTAGATGCATTGATCATGAATGCATACATATGTATATATTTATATCCTCTTTAAGTATTGACCTCTTTTATTATATAATGATTTATTTTCTCTTGTGACAGTATTTTGCTTAATTTCTATTTTGTCTGTTATAACTATAAGCACTTCTATTCTCTTTTGGTTACTTTTTATATAGAATATCTTATCAACTTTTCACTTGTGTCCTCAAAACTAAAGTGTGTTTCGTATAGGGAGTATATAGCTGGACATTGGTTGCTGTTGCTATTTTTTAATCCATTCAGTTACTCTGCCTTTTGATTGGATAATTTGATCCATTTATGTTTAAAGTAATTATTAATAGATTAGGATTTACTATTGCCATTTCATTGTTTTTCTATTGTTTTATAGAGGCTTTGTTTCTTCCTTTTGCTGTGTGTGTGTGTGTGTACATGTATGTGTGTGTGTGATTTGAGGATTTTGTTTGTAGCAGTATGCTTTGATTCTTTATCTTTTATATATTGACTACAGGATTTTTTCTTTGTGGTTACTATGAGGCTTACATAAATCTCTTACAGTTATAGCAGTCAATTTTAAGCTAATAACAACTTAACTTTGACCAAATGCAAGAACTCTACATCTTAACTTCTCTCCTCGATTTCATGTAATTGATGTCACAATTGACATCACTTTATATTGCATATCTGTTAAAAAGTATCATAGATATGATTTTTAATACATTTTATTTTAACTTTTATATTAAATTGATTTATATACTACCACTATAATATTAGAATATTCCAAATTTGGCTATATTCTTATTTTTACAGGTAATTTTTTACTTTCATATGCTTTCATGTGGTTAGTAAGCATCATTCTATTTTAACTTTAATTTCCTTTAACATTTCTTGTAAGTCAGGCCTAGTGATGTTGAACTCCCTCAACTTTTGTTTGCCTGTGAAGGTCTTTCTCTTTCCTTCATTTCTGAAGAATAGCTTCATTAAGTATAGTATTCTTGGTTGACTTTGTTTTCTTTAGCACTTTAAATGTATTATCTTGGTGTTTACTGGCCTGCAAGGTTTCTGCTTAGAAATCCACTGATAGTATTGTTAGGGTTCCCTTTTATATGATAAGACACTCTTTTCTTGCTGTTTCTAAGATTCTCTCTGTCTTTTTAGAATTTGATTATGTGTCTCAGTTAAAATCTCTTTGTTTCTAGTCTATCCTGGGTTCTTCAGGTTTCTCTCCAGATGTCCATTTTCATCTCCTGATCTGTAATGTTTTCTGTCATTATTTCTTTAAGTAAGCTTTTAGCCCCCTCCTTAGCCCCCTTTCAGAAGAATCTGAAATATCAGCTAAAATATCAGCTTCTTCTGAGATTTCCATGATGTGAATATTGGTTTGCTTGATGGTGTCCCACAGGTTTTCTCCATTCTTTTCATTTGTGTTTCTTCTTGTTCCTCTGATTTGGTAATCCCAAATGACCTGTCTTATTGCTCACTGATTCTTTCTTCTGCTTTCTCAAGTCTGCTGTTGAAACTCTGTTTATAATTTTTTAGCTCAGTCATTGTGTTCCTCAGCTCCATAATTTTTGTTAGGGTCTTTCATATGGTTTCTATCTCTTTTTTGAACTTCTAATTTTGTGCATGTATTATTTTCCTGTTTTCATTTAGTTGTGTATCTTTGTTCATTTTTAGCTCACTGAGCTTCTTTAAGATAATATTGTTAATTCTTTGTCAGGAAGTTTGTAGAACTCCACTTTCTTGAGGTTGATTACTGGTGTTTTATTTTGTTTCTTTGGTGGTATTATGTTTCCCTGATTATTCGTAATATTTATGGTCTTGCATTGGTAGCTACGTATTTGAAAAAAATAGGTACCTCTTCCAGTCTTTACAGACTGCCTTGGGCAGGGAAAGCCCTACTCCAGTAAGCTCATTCAGAGATTCTAGGCAGACTAACTGGCAGAGTCTATGGGTGTTTTTGTTGCTACATTCCTTGGGAAGACTGGCCTGATACCTGGATCAGCAGGCAGCTGGGCCTGGTGCCTGTGTCCACAGGGGCTGGCATAATTCCTGGGTCCAGAGGGTATGTCTGGAGCCTGGGCCCATTACGGTAGACCTGGCATCTAATTGGCATGAGTGAACCTAGCACCAGGGTCCATGAAGGATATCATGTCATTGAGATGGGCCTTGGGCCTGAGTCCACAGGGCTGGATCTGGAAGCAGGTGCCGTGACGGCTGTCCTGGTGTCTGGGTGGGCTTGAAGTCTGTGTCCACAGAAGAATGCATAGATACTGGGGCCAGAGTTCAGCCTCGTGCTGGATTTACTGGAACAGTTCTGGTGCTGGAGTCTGCAGCAAAGTTAAGTGCTCATTTCTCCTTTCCCCATGCAAGGGTCTCTCTCATTATACTGCAGTGTGTGGGCTTGGGGAAGGAATAATGCAGATAATAGAAATCTATTCTTTCTACCCCCTTCAATGTGTCTTTTCTTAGTTCTGTGTTGCACCTAGGTGCCATAATTTCTCATTTGGGTACTTTAGCTCTTGTAAAGGTGCTTTTGAGCATAGCTGGTTGTTCATATTGATGTTTCTGTGAGGGATAAAATACTGAAAACTCTTATTATGCCATCTTAGGATGTCACTTATTTAATCTATAAAACTTTTGAAGATAGGCCTGAGTTTTATATTTTCATATCCCATATAAATGGCAATAGATCTCACATATAGCACTTCTGTAGTGATGTCTGTAGAAAGAGCTAATAAAAAAAAAAACTTACTCCTCATGAATGACATTAGATGGAAAGACTTGAAATTTATTAATCTTTATTTCTTTTACATTCAGTTAAATTCTATAAAAGTTTGTGTTGACAACATACTATGTTAGGGAGATCCAAGACAAATGGGATGATAATATTTGAGAAGACTGACATTTAAAAAATAAAACAAAATACACCAGAGGAAAATACATATGTGGAGGCAAGTAGAGTAAAATAGTTTGCAAATTGGTAGGATTCTAAAACTTAATGCATTGAAAGAACTAGAGATCTGTAAATTGGGTATGTGAGCAAGTAGGAGTAAAGTATAGAGTTGTATCACTGATTTTGTGGGTATAGGCTAGGGATGTCCTTTTTTTGGCTTGCTTCTTTGTTTTCTTGTTTTGTTTTGTTTAGATAAGTCTCATTCTGTCTCCCATGCTGGAGTGCCTCTTTGAATGCTGTTTTAGCCCTGGTTCTGGAGCGGGTAGCTAGAGGAGCTGTCTAGGTGGGATCCAGAGGAAAGCACGAATAAGTAGAAGGTAAGGGAACATTGTATTTCCTTCTAGGTTGTTGATACTAGGCCTCCAGAGAAGTACAATCTAATAATAAATCGTGTGTAATTCTCCTGAGTATTACTTTACTGAGTCATTCATTAACCTCAGATTTAATAGTATAGAGATGAGGAGTCATGTTGTACCACGAAAGCTGGCAAACTATGACCTGCCTGCCAAACACTGCCTGTGGTAAACACCTAAGTAAAATGTTGTTAAAATACAGTCACACCTGTTAGTTCACATCTTGTCTCTGCTGCTTTTCTTATACTACAACAGTGAAGTTAAGTGGGAATGAGCAAGATTGTGTGGCCTGTGAAGCCTGTAATCGCTATCTGGCATTTTACAGTAAAAGGTTGCTGGCCCCTGTTCTAGTCTTACGTATTTCTTTTTTTTTTTAGCAATGCAGATAAAATTCTGCAATCTCATAAAAGTGAGGAAATAATACTCAATTTCTAGTTCATATACTGTCTGATGTGTTAAATTCTGCAATCCCATAAAAGTGATGAAATAATAATTTCTAGTTCATATACCGTCTGATGCGTTACTGTCTGTCAGATTGTTGACAAATATTAAATAGTTCATGAAAACTCTGTATTACATATAAGCAGCCACCAAAAACACATCCTATTCTATTTTGCATTGCTATTACAAGGTGTTCAGATAAAATGAAGATCATCCAGGTGCTGTGGCTCACACCTGTAATGCCAGCACTTTGGGAGGCTGAGGCGGGTAGATCACCTGAGATCAGGAGTTTCAGACCAGTCTGGCCAACATGGTGAAACTCCATCTCTACTAAAAATACAAAAATTAGCTGGGTGTGGTAGCACACGCCTCTAATCCCAGCTGCTTGGGAGGCTGAGGTGGGAGAACTGCTTGAATCTGGGAGGCGGAGGTTGCAGTGAGCCAAGATGATGCCACTGTACTCCAGCCTAGGTGACAGAGTGAGACTACATCTCAAGAAAAAAGAAAAAAAAAAAGAAGAAGAAGAAGAACATCACAGGGGATTTTTACACACCAAAGTAAGAATTCACAGTTCAGGCATTTTGAGAGGATAATTACCAATAGATAATTGATAATTATCTATTATTAAATTTATTAGTATTATTTTATATATTAAAGCAAGCTGTTCAAGTGTAATTTACTCATCCCAAATGTGATGTTTTTAGTGACAATGTTATTTTTATATTTTGTTTCATAGGAGCTTCTGTACTTTATATAATAATTATTTCAAGTATAAAATTTAAAGGGCCTTCATAAAAGTTCAGCAAATTTTCATGAAATAGCTTTATATCCATACTGCTTCAACTTCGGAACCTTCATTGTCATCTATATCATAAAGTTATTGTGAGGATTCAGTTAATGTATACAAGAGGCCAAAGACATTGATGGCAAACTATGTCTTTCAATGTACAGTAGCTAATTTTTTGCATTTTGTTTTTGAGCAAACACGTTATACAGCAGAATAAATAGACATAAGAAATGATATGTTCACTAGGAAAACAACTTTAGGGTATTTAGTTGGCTTCTAGGGAACAATTTCTAGTTGACGATTTCAAATCTAAAACTTAGCTTACTGTCTTTACCTGTTTCTATTTCTTTCTGAGGTAAACATGGAAAGTCACCTGTCCCTTGCAATAGGGCTAGAAGATTAAAATACGAAGCAAGATATGATTCTAAGTAGCACAGGAATATTAGTTCTTGAGAGCATGTAATTGACGTATGCTTTTGAAGGTTAGTGTTTTCAAACATCTGCAGTGTAATTCCTGCAGGGTACTGTCACAGTCTCTGTTTATTGCAGGGGCAAACTTGTTTACCAAATTCTCAAATTAAAAACAAGATGTTCTTGTGCAGGATTTCAGAGAATTGCAGTTCTTGTTTCAGCCTGAACCTCAGATTTTTCCACCCACATGGAGTTTGGAGAGTCTTACAACATGAAGTTCAAAACAGAAACATTAATCGCCTCCACACTTTCATGCCTTGTTTTTCTCTACCACAAAAATGTTTATCCAGGCTGAAGTACTTTTTCTCCTGAGCCCAGACTTGATAATCACTTTCTCAATCTCTGCTTGTTAAATGGCTTCTTAAAATTCTTGGGTAAATATGGGTATGGTTGCATAAAAGAAAAATCACTCAAAGGATAAGCCGAAATTTTTAAGTGATAGTGCATAAAAGCCTTGTTATCTTTAAAGCTTGTCTTTTGGTGCATAGAGCCAAATAAATTGCCAAGGCAAAAATAAAAAGAAAGAAAATCTAGTCTCTGATTTAGCGCCCAAAAGTTTTTAATGCTTTGGGTCTTCTGGTTGCTCTAAGAATTTTTTGTGGCTTTGAAGATTTTTATCAGGTTTTAATTTTATCCTTATATTTTGACTGATATTTCCATTAAATGAATTAGGGGATGTTTAATATGCCAACCATATACTACGTAAAGGTATTGTCACTCAGGCCTACAAAGTGCCTAACAGCCAAACAGAATATTCACTGCAAGTGACTCACAGAATGTTACCTGGGAGAGTAATAAATATTCTTTCAGCATTCATCCAAGTAAATAAGCTCTATAAGGGAAAGACTGTTCAGAAGCAAAGTGCCCTTCACTGAAAAGAGGTACCATTAAATATATAAGAAAAGAAGAGAAGATATGAAGATTTTAGATTGTCTGATAAGGAAGTGTTTATATGCAAAAGGAAAATGTAAAATATGATGACTGTCTCTTCTTGTATAATATTCCTTACATAAAAATAAATCTACTTGCCATTAATTTATTTTTCTAATGTAGAAATTAGGCTTGTGATTCATTATTTTCTAGTAGCCATTAATCAAGTATGATCATATTCTGCCAACTCATCCTCTGAAAGAAGACTCTTCCCCAATAGGTCAGCTTTCTCCAGATCCCAGCTAATACATCACCCATGCCGTGATGCCTTGGTTCCGAAACTCTTTAGCTGAATTATCTTGTCCCTCGGATGACTTTTCCTATAGCACTATTAAAGCATGGATTACTCTATATTAGGTTTCATTTGTTCATCTATCTTGCCATCAAGAAAGGAAGCACGTCAATGGTAGGAAATGTGTCACATTCATTTTAGTGTATCTTTTGCCCTACCTCAGGGCCCAGCACATGTCAGAACATTTCTTACATGAATCAACAAATGAATGAATATTATTCTGAACTCATTTTGATAACATCACATGAATGTAGGAGAATATAAACAAATCAATGCAACTTGCCACAAATTGTAGTTGTTTATTCACTCACTCTGTTTAAAAAAAAAAAAAAGCACTAGAGTTTCCAGTATTGAGAGAGATGGACAACAAACAAGTAAATAAATAAATAAACATGCATTATATACATAGTGATACATATATGAAGGTAAAGTGTAGGATGCTAAGAAGTAGAAAAGCCTTGTGGACCTACTTAGATTGCAAGAACAAAGAAATCCTCTCCGTGACTATAGTTAAGCTCAGACTAGAAGGAAGAGATGCATCAGGCACATAAAATCGGGGTAGGTAATGTTGGGTAGCGGATGAGCAGCTGATGAAGAGTGGTGATGAGATGTGAATTTCAGTCATAATGTAGGGGATGATGGTTGATAGTTGGTATTTAGTTCAGAGAGTTCAGCTTGGGACATGTGAAGTGTGGGGTTCTGGTAGCAATGCCAAGCAAGTAGGTGGCATGGGAGTTCAAAGGTAATGTCTGGGCTGGAGATAGCAATTTTGAATTCATTGGCATATAGAGGGCTCAGGACTGAGCCATCATTCTAAAGTAAACTTCGGTTTGGACATGGATAAAAGCTCACATGCTGAATGCCTTCTTTGTGCTGCACACTGTGCTAGATGCCTAATATATATTAAATATCCTTACTCAATCCAGCTTTACTAAGGAGAGCTCATTGGTACCATTTTGCAAATTAGAAATTGGGGATTCAGAATGCTAAAGTAACTAGTCCAGGGTTACATTGCTGGTAAGTGCCAGAACTGGAAATTGAACACAAGTACATTAGTCCCAAGACACATATGTCCATGTGCACAAGGTTCTGTCTCTGAATCTTTTATTCAATATTCTTTACGTGCCAGGTATTTTCATCTACATAACCTCACTTAATCCTTACAACAACTTTATAGGAATGTATTATTATCCAAGTTTTGCTGCTTAAGAAATCACAGTCACATAGGTCCAATGATTTATTTTAGGTGAGGTGGCTAGGTTTGGGTGAGCAGGATTCACACTTATGGTCCCTCACCTCCAGTATGTCAAATTGCCTCTCTGGCGTTGAGAGGAGAATATTAAGATCTTGCAGGTGCATGTTTGCAATAGTAGGTGTCTATGCTGGGGACTGATGCAAAAGCTTCCTTGAGGTCCGAGGATTCAAAACAATCCCAAGGTTTTGTGGATTAGAACAATAGGGGAAAGCTTTCTTGATTCCTTCTCTTAGAAGCAGTAGATTTGTCAGGACTCTTATTATTTGAGTGACACTAAAAATAAAAGTAGAATCTTTCCAGGAATCAATAGACAAATGAATCCAGTATCTAGGCCTCAGCACTCTGGAAAATGAGAAGTTTTGATTTAAAAGGTCCTAATGTTTTTCCCCACCCTGCCTTAAAATATATGCAATTCAGATGTCTCTTATACACTTTCTTAATTTACTAGAGACAGCATTCTGTTCCAATTGTGCACGGAGCCTGCAGATGGGCACCAGACCAACTGCAAAACAATCACATGAATCAGGATTAGCACACCTTACCTGGAAACGACCCTAATTTCCAGGTGACTCTATTCTCTTTGCCTGCTCAGGACATAATGTTCTGATGAGATGCACACAGCATTATGCAACTAATTTTGACTGTAATTATGGTTAATTTCACCCTCTTATTACTGCAAAAGCAACGCTCAAGTTCAAAAGACAAGACTTTAGCCTATGTCTATGCCACAGTTCTGTAAATTTCCAGCCCCATAATATGATGAGAGATTTTGCTTAAAGAGAGGTTTAATTACCTTAGAAGATCTCAAGAAACTGTCAGATGGCAGACATTGGTTCCCTGTTTCACTCAGAACAGCACAGAGGGATTTAAAAAGAGAGAAAGCAGAATATTATAGACAGTTGCTACCTAGCAGGATAGATAGATAATAAATTTGGCTCCTTTTCCAGCTAAACTGTAAAAATCATATAATCTCTCCCTTGACAGAGATTCACCAACTCAGTCTGGCAGTCTTTGGATAGCCTTGAACTTACAGTTACTGGCAAGGATAAATAAAAAATTGCTTGTGGCGTGGATTGATCTATTGACCCTATTCCAAAGCCTTGCTTAGAGGAAAGAGGAGATATTTTTATTAATGAAAAAAATGCAACTTTTCAAGGACCATTTTCATGCAGAGAGATCCTGATGTTGATCAAGTCAGAGGCTTCTGCAGAGGTATGCAGAGGAGATATTTGTAATAATACTTACATTTTAAAGTATATTTGAGATTGAAACTTAAAATGACTGAGATAATTATTAATACGTTGTTTGGGCACATAACCTATTAAATTACTTTATCTCTTCTTTTGAGGATATCACATCTAAGTAGCACAGTTTTCACGGTGGTATTGGACTTAGAGTTGGGAATAGATGTGAGGACTCCCTTCCCTTTGATGCTTAACCTCAGCTTACAGATAACTAATATGCAGACTGCCAAGAAACAGATTTTTAAGATTGTGCAAAAATGTACATATGGTGGTTTCTGAATGTAATCACTATTTAATATGCATATGCACTCTTGAACTGTTTTAGGCACCAGCTCCTTCTGTCAATCTTTTGTGACTTCTGCTTTCATAAGAGTTCCATTCTGGATCACCTTTGGCTTCATATTATATATCCATGGCATATGTACTACTGCATTAGTTTCATCATGTATACAAATAGTTATCACTTAAATTGTAATGAATGCACACAAAAGAAAAATCTTAAACAGTACATAGACTGCTGTTTATAGCTAATGTTTATGGGAGTGGTATAGCAACATCACTATGCAGGACAGAGTTTAAGGACATCTGACTATTATTTCATGGTCAGTAAGTGGTGGAGCCGTTACCAGGTGGAGCCTGGACGTGGGTCTTTCTGGATCTCATGGCTTTAACCACTGTGATGCAATGTTTCTCATACAACAGGTAATCAGAGCTCTACATCAAGATAAACACTCTGTCAATTTTCCTCCTGCTTTAATTTCAGTAACATTTATTTAATGCATACTTCACCAGACATAAATGTAGAGGGAATTCTCTTAAAACCCTCCAATGAGGCTTTCTTTCTTGCCCCATCAAAAGTGTTCTCAATAATGACATTGATTACCTACATGTTGCTAAAGACCAAGATCATTTCTTAATTCCTGTGTTACTTAAATTTGAAATCAGCATTTAACATAGTTTATTTGTCCATCCACCTTAATATACTTTCTTCACTTGACTTTGTGGACAGCACACACTCCTGTTTTTCCTCTTACCTCACTGGTCACCCCTCAGTCTCCTCTATTGATGACTCCTCTTCTTCCAACCATTTAATGTTGGAGTGCTCAGAACTCAGAACTCAGCTCTCTTATCTTCCTTATCTGCCTCACCTCTAAGTGTGTGTACATACCATTTATTTGTGAAATAGGTTCAAACATATACTTCCAACTCAAGCCTGTTTCCTGAATTCCAGACTTGATTATTTATCTGTCTGCTTGACATCCCCTCTTAGATGTAATTCAGACCTAAGTCCAAAACTGACTCTAATCACCCCAAACTTGTAGCCCTCATCATCTCAACCAATGGCAACACTTCCCTCCAGTCACTCAGGTCTTAAAGTAATCCTCTTGTATTCTCATCTTCTGCAAATGATCCATCAGGAAATCATATTGGTTCTACTTTTAAATATACCCAGAATTCAAGCACTCATTATCCTGTTGTCACCCTGGCCTAAGAAGTCATCATCTCTCACCTTCTTAGTCATCTTATAAAACTTAAGTCAGATCATGTTATTCATCTGCTCAACATTTTGCAAGAGTGTTCATTTCTCTTAGAGTAAAAGCAAGACCATTATACAGGTTGGCACAGACCTATGTTATCTGCTTTCCTCCTTCCCAACCCTGAGCCAGTTTTGCCCTCCTCTCCTACTACTCTCCTTGTTCATATGTCACTTGCCCTAGCCACACTGGTCTCCAAGCTATCTTCCAACATGCTGGGCATGTCTCTATCCTAGGGCTTTTGATCTTCTACTTGGCATCCTCTTACCCCGGACACTCTCTTGGCTTCTTCCCTCACCTTTTTTAACTTTCTTATCAAACCTCACCTTCTTACTCCTGATCTCCCTTACCCTGTTCTAAGATGACATTTTATTCTACAGCATTATTGCCTCTACTATAGTACATATTATAGTTGTTCATAAGTAAGTTTACATTTTATTGCCTAAGATTCACAAAAACAAGGACCTTTGATTATCGTTATTGCTTGTTGATGTAGTCAGGTACCCAGAACAGGCAAAACAAATGTCTGTTCATTTATAAAATAATTCATTTTAAATACTGGCACTAGGTATTTGATGAAAGTTATTTATGATTTCTTAGCTTTTATAAATGGGAATGTTTTGGAGGGATCTTACCCCTTGAGAAGCCTATGAGACTTAGCTTGTAGGTAACAATATTTTTCTAAAAAGTGAAAATTAAAATGAATAGTGTTACATTATTGTTTGTTTATAAGAATAATGGCCACTGTTAGGGTTTCAAGATAAGATAAATTCATCAAAACTGCATATATCTACCTCCACCTATTTTCTTGTCTTCAGAGTATCCCCATCTCATCTCATCATGCTGGGAATTTGATGAGATTGTATGCTCTTCATTCTCTTGTCAGCAAGAGTAGTTCTCATAAAATGGTATAATAGACTAATTTTTAAAGAAAGATAAAATGCAGATGAGGGTTAATTTTGTCTCCATTTCTGAAGCCATTCACTTTTAAAGGGGAATTGAGTGTGAACTATGGAGGCAGTACAAAGAGACTGTGGAGAAGGAAGGAGTCTTCCCTTCTAGGCAGAGTTAACTCTACTTAGTTAGATAATCAAATCACCTTCTCCCAAGACCGATCCAGAAAAGCAGCATTTAAGAGAACAAATAGACAAGTATCTGGGGCATTGTTGTTTACAACTTCATCTGGAATTCATGCAATATTTTTCTTTAATATGTAAATTTACACTGCTATGTCTCCTTGAGAAAATCATCTTGATGAAAGAAAATGAGTGGCCACCCATTCTAAGCAAGAGGGAAATGATGCTAGTTGTCAGTAGAAAGTTATCTAATGACAGAGAAAAAAGACCATGTCTCCTGAAAGATGCTTCATAACTTCCTTAAATCTATCACACTTTGGCAAGTGAACTCATAATGCTGTTAACTGCCTGTCACCCAGGAACAACTGAAACATCGAGACTAAAATTTTAGAAGCTGTTCATATTCTAAGGAACACAAAAGCAGTTGCCACCTGTTCAGTAATGCAAAAAAGAACCTAACCCAAAGATGATAAATGCAAATGCATCTTAGCTCATGTCCTAGCCAACTGATAACTTTTTTTATGTGAATCTATCACCATGGTAACTACAGTATAGGAAGATTGCCCTATGTTCTCATTAGCGCAGAGATTTAAGAGCAAAACCAAAGTCCTATTATTTATATAGCAGTAATGAACATCAACAACTCAGGAAAGCAGTGTGCTTAGTCATGGGTAACTTGTGTTCTACTAAATACTGAAACTTCTTTTTACCTTTCTTCTAAGCTTCATTCATAAATTTTAAGGAAGTATCCCTTAAAATAAGGCACAGAGTTGGGACGTGTTTTATACAAATATATTCATTTCAATTCAATACACACTTGTGAGTTTCTATCATGTTCCAGGAATCTTATCAAGTGCTGGGGATGCAGTGAAAAATGGCATGATCCTTCTCCTCAAGAAACTAAAAACACAGTGAGAGACTGATATGAATTTAGTAATTATATTCCAATGTAATATTTTCACCAAGAAAAACATATCCATGATCTAGCAGTAATACATGGGGAAGAGAAATTAACCAAAACATTAGAGATGGCTTCACAGAGGAGGACAAATATGATTATATTTTGAAGAATCTGTGGAGTTTTATTTTGTTTTGGGTGGGTTGCCTTTTAGTTTTGAAAAAGAGAAAAAGAAAGAAAGAAAAAGAAAGAAGGAAAGGAAGGAAGGAAGGAAGGAGAGTGAGAGAAAGAAAGAGAAAGAAACAAAGAAAGAAAAGGAAGGAAGGGAGGAAGGAAGGAAGGAAGGGAGGGAGGGAGGAAGGAAGGAATGAAAAAGAAAGAGGAAAAGGAAAAGGAAAGGAATGAAGGAAGAAAGAAAGTATGAGATAGGAAAGCCACAGAAGTCAAAACTAAAAGTTATGGTAATGAAATAGGCATAGAGGTGCAGAACAACATTTACTGCCTACCAATTGTATGAAACAAAGTGTGCCAAGTATCTTGATATATCCAAAGATGAATGAGATGTATACCTTTTTTTCACTCTTGCGTTTTACTACAAGAGATATGGAAATAATTACTTTAAAAGGTTCAGACAATAGCATAGGGCAATAATAGTCAGAAATAAAAATTGCAGTGGGACTATTATAAGCTGGAAAACAACCAGGGACAACAAGGATAGATAAGGCTGACATACTAGAGTTAGAATGATAGTATCTGCTTAAGTCTAAGCTCTTGATCCCTTGGATTCCAAAGAGCCTTTCTGCCTACTTTAGACACACACACACACACACACACACACACACACACGTGCACGCATACACACACATTCATTGTATTCATGAACTCTTCCAAGCCCAGGAATTCCTTCTTAGCATCCACATTGCTGTCTTCTCATTAAACATCTGATATTTTTGGACCTTCTTGCTCTTACATCTTAGTTCCCATTATCTTATTGTAGCACATGGATTTGAAGTTGACCTATTTCATGACCAAGTTCAGAGATCTCCGAGACTACTGATAGCTACAATCCCCATTTTATGTGCCATGATTAGCTCTAGGAGATGCTGCACTCTGGAAGGGAATTCTGGAACCTCTGCTAGAGCCCAGCAGTCATTCTGGGGACAAAGAATAACATGTACAGGAAGGAAACATTATTTTGTACTCTCTTACAAAAATTGTTTGGTATAGTCTTGTTCTTTCTTTTCATCTTTCCTTGCTTTTCAATGAAAATTTATTAATAACTTTTTTAAAAATAAAAATTTGCTCTCTCACAAAACTTAATGAATCAAAAACTCTGGAAGTATTTCCAGGTATGCATCTGAATATAATAAATGCTATGGAGATGATTCTCATGCTATAGAACACAAGAGCCCTACCTTAACAGCCACAATACATCATCCATTAAAATAACAATCACTAAGACTGAAACCTAAACCAATATGAATGTTATCACATAGACTCACCAATTTATCTCAACCTTAGTTTCACGTTTGAATCACTGCGAGTTTAAAATAAAACATACCAATGTTTTATTGTGATTATTTGATTTATGTTAAATCAGATTCTGCAGGATGACTTCTGGTTTTCACACTTTAAAGAGCTCTAATATGCAGTCAGGGTTGAGAACCACATATCACTGGAACCTTTTGTTTTTTGAGTAGTCTAGTGATTAGCCGGGGACCTAATTTGAACTGACTTTTCAAGTGGGTCAGATACAGATACAGGAAGTTTGCAGGGCCAGAATAGATGCTTTCAAGATAAATTGATTAAGAAACACATCTATCACAAAAGTTATCAGATAATTGGATGGGAATTTGTTAAAGTAGCCCAAAAGGACTAAGAGAGGCAACAATACTTTTATGTGCCAGGCAATGTTATTATATGAGTGATGCCCATCTTTTTAAATATGTAAGGCATATAAGAGACTATATAGAATAATGGAAATAACTTTTATTGAGAATACAGAAAACTCTTTATAAACCTAATACTCCCTGTGACTTTGGGAAGTTATTTAATTGTTACGTTTCCATTTTTAAAAAGGAGGTGTTGAACTATGATAGCTAATTTTTTTTTACCCCTAAAATACTAATTAAGCACAATCATCAAAAATACATATTTATGTGTAAACTAACAGTATTGGAAATGGTCCCTAAATTCTGGAACTATTCAGAGTTTCCCATTGTCAAGTCATTCTGCATGCTAGTCTATTACAATTTCAGTTTTCCTGTTTCATTAGCCAGATTGTAATTTAAATTTGGTTGCTCAAATACGAACTTAATTTAAATTCAATAAGACATTTATTACATAATATGCTATCCAAATGTCATCTAGTTATTTAAAACATATTTAATGAAGTTTGTCATCCAAGTAATTACTGCAATATATTGCTTAAACTAGAAAATACGTACATGTAAATCATCTTTTAACATAGAATTATGGCAATTAGACTCATCTATTTACATTTACTTAAAAAGAATTTTATTCATCTAGATATTAATTGATCCAAACATATCAGTTTTTTGCCATTTAAAACTGGTATTTAAATAACTTTGTTACCAAAATCTGGTAGTACTATTAACATGCTATGTGGAGAGAAAATATGACACCGGACAGACACTCTGGTTTCAAGTAAAGTCAGAACAACCTGGATTCAAAACCCTGATCTGATATTTACTAGGCAAGTAAAATTAAATAAGCAAGGCTGGTTCGACATATGCAAATCAATAAACGTAATCCAGCATATAAACAGAACCAAAGACAAAAACCACATGATTATCTCAATAGATGCAGAAAAGGCCTTTGACAAAATTCAACAGCCTCTCATTCTAAAAACTCTTAATAAATTCGGTATTGATGGAACATATCTCAAAATAATAAGAGCTATTTATGACAAACCCACAGCCAATATCATACTGAATGGGCAAAAACCGGAAGCATTCCCTTTGAAAACTGGCACAGCGATGCCCTCTCTCACCACTCCTATCCAACATAGTGTTGGAAGTTCTAGCAAGGGCAATCAGGCAAGAGAAGGAAATAAAGGGTATTCAGTTAGGAAAAGAAGAATTCAAATTGTCCCTGTTTGCAGATGGCATGATTGTATATTTAGAAAACCCCGTCATCTCAGCCCAAAATCTCCTTAAGCTGATAAGCAACTTCAGCAAAGTCTCAGGATACAAAATTAATGTGCAAAAATCACAAGCATTCTTATACACCAGTAACAGACAAACAGAGAGCCAAATCATGAATGAAATTCCATTCACAATTGCTTCAAAGAGAATAAAATACCTAAGAATTCAACTTACAAGGGATGGAAAGGACCTCTTCAAGGAGAACTACAAACCACTGCTCAATGAAATAAAAGAGGACACAAAGAAATGGAAGAACATACCATGCTCATGGATAGGAAGAATCAATATTGTGAAAATGGCCATATTGCCCAAGGTAATTAATAGATTCAATGCCATTCCCATCAAGCTACCAATGTCTTTCTTCAAATAATTGGAAAAAAACTGCGTTAAAGTTCATATGGAACCAAAAAAGAGCCCACATTGCCAAGACAATCCTAAGTCAAAAGAACAAAGCTGGAGGCATCATGCTACCTGACTTCAAACTATACTACTAGGCTACAGTAGCCAAAGCAGCATGGTACTGGTCCCAAAACAGAGATATAGACCAATGGAAATGGGATCTAATTAAACTAAAGAGCTTCTGCACAGCAAAAGAAACTACCATCAGAGTGAGCAGGCAGCCTACAGAATGGGAGAAAATTTTTGCAATCTACTTATCTGACAAAGAGCTAATATCCAGAACCTACAAAGAACTCAAACAAATTTACAAGAAAAAAACAAACAACTCCATCAAAAAGTGGGCAAGGGATATGAACAGACATTTCTCAAAAGCAGACATGCATACAGCCAACAGACACTTGAGAAAATGCTTGTTATCACTGGCCGTGAGAGAAATGCAAATCAAAACCACAATGAGATACCATCTCATACCAGTTAGAATGGCAATCATTAAAAAGTCAGGAAACAACAGGTGTTGGAGAGGATATGGAGAAATAGGAACACTTTTACACTGTTGGTGGGGTTGTAAACTGGTTTAACCATTGTGGAAAACAGTATGGCAATTCCTCAAGGATCTAGAACTAGAAATACCATATGACCCAGTCATCCCATTACTGAGTATATACCCAAAGGATTATAAATCATGCTGCTTTAGACACATGCACGTGTATGTTTATTGCAGCATTATTCACCATAACAAAGACTTGGAATCAACCCAAATGTCCATCAGTGACAGACTGGATTAAGAAAATGTGGTACATATACACCATGGAATACTATGCAGCCACAAAA
>NW_012118155.1:520797-547937 GCF_000951035.1 Colobus angolensis palliatus | reverse complement strand
CAAGAACAGAAAACCAAACACTGCATGTTCTCACTCATAGGTGGGAATTGAACAATGAGATCACTTGGACTCTGGAAGGGGAACATCACACACCAGGGCCAATTATGGAGAGGGGACAGGGGGGAGGGATTGCATTGGGAGTTATACCCGATGTAAAGGATGAGTTGATGGGTGCTGATGAGTTGATGGGTGCAGCACACCAACAAGGCACAGGTATGCATACGTAACACACCTGCACGTTGTGCACATGTACCCTAGAACTTAAAGTATAATAATAAAAAAAAAATTCTTAAATCACCAAGTCTTGTTTTTCTTATCAATAGAGATATTTCCTCCAGCCTTACAGAGTTGATAGTTGCATATTAAATAAAATATATGTAACATACCCAGCATACATAGTAGACCAAAAAAGGTGTGTAGTTGTTATTATTATGGTTCAAAATCTACACCAAACAAAAACAGTGCTAAACTTAAAGAAATAGCTCCCAGCCTTGACAGCATCTATTCCTTCCTGACTTTTTAATAATCACCATTCTGACTGGCATGAGATGGTATCTCATTGTGATTCTGATTTGCATTTCTCTGATGATAAGTGATGTTGAGATACTTTTCACATTTGTCAGCCACGTAAATGTCTTCTTTTGAGAAGTGTGTTCATATCCTTTGTCAACTTTTTGATGGGGTTGTTTGTTTTTTTCTTGTAAATATTTTTAAGTTCCATGTAAATTCTGGATATTAGGCCTTTGTCAGATTGGTAGATTGCAAAAATTTTCTCCCATTCTGTAGGCTGCCTGTTCACTCTGATGATAGTTTCTTTTGCTGACCAGAAGCCTTTTAGTTTAATTAGATCCCATTTGTCAATTTTGGCTTTTTTGCAATTGCTTTTGGTGTTTATGGTCATGAAGCTTTTGCCAATACCTACGTCCTAATGGTATTGCCTAAGTTTTCTTCTAGGGTTTTTATGGTTTTGGGTTTTACATTTAAGTCTTTGATCCAACTTGAGTTAATGTAAATTAGTTCAGCCACTGTAGAACAGAGTGTGGTGATTCCTCAAGGATCTAGAACCAGAAATACAATTTGACCCAGGAATCCCATTACTGAGTATATGCCCAAAGGAATATAAATCATTCTACTACGAAGACACATGCACACGTATGTCTATTGCGCACTATTTACAATAGCAAAGACAAGGAACCAACCCAAATGCCCATCAGTGTGATAGACTGGATAAAGAAAATGTGATACATATACCATGGAACACTATGCAGCTGTAAAAAGGAATTAGATGATGCCCTTTGCAGGGACATGGATGAAGCTGGAAGCCATCATCCTCAGCAAACTAACACAGGAACAGAAAACCAAACACCCCATGTTCCCAATCATAAGTGAGAGTTTAACACTGAGAATACATGGACACAGAGAGAGGAACAGCACACACCAGAGCCTGCTGGGGGGCGGGGGTGAAGGGAGGGAACTAGAGGACAGGTCAATAGGTGCAGCAAACCACCATGGCACATGTATACCTATGTAACAAACCTGCACGTTCTGCACATGTATCCCATTTTTGTTTTAGAAGAAATAAAAATAAAAATAAAAAGCATATTAATAAAGCTTATTAACTATTGAAAATAAAAAATAAAGAATATAGCTGATTCATGATGCTTAAAATATAATTTTTGGTGTGTGTGCACTTGTGTGTGTGCTTCCTTCAGTTCATTTATTAATTATAGCAAATGCTCAAGAAATATTTGTTGATTGATTATTCAATCTGACTTATAAAAATCTTTGAGCTCATTACCCCATAGTGATATTTATTTTATTTATTTATTTATTTATTGAGACAGACTCTCACTTTGTTACCCAGGCTGGAGTGCAGTGGTGCGATCTAGGCTCACTCAACCTCCACCTCCCAGGTTCAAGTGATTCTCCTGCCTCAGCCTTCCAAATAGCTGGGATTACAGGTGTGTGCCACCACACCTGGCTAATTTTTCTATTTTTAGTAGAGATGGAGTTTCACCGTGTTGGCCAGGCTGGTCTCGAACCCTTGACCTTAGGTGATCTGCCCACCTCTGCCTCCCAAAGTGCTGGCATTACAGGGATGAGCCTCCATGCCCAGTCGTGATATTTATAAAGTAATATTTCTCAATGCAAATAAAATCTCTACATTGTTTCACAGTTTGGATTTTCATATAATAGTATTTCACAAAGTAAAACACAACTAGTATTTTTTCTTTTTTTCCCTTTAAAGTACCAATGAACTATTTTTACTTACAATTTTAATTTCAAATTTCTAATTCATATCCATGGAAATGCCTCTCTACAATTATTTTATATCTGAACACCTTTCCTGAATTACTTTTCTGAATCATTGAATTAGTTTATCATTCTCAGTGTATGGATGAGAGGCAGAAATTTCCTCAATTACTTTCTCATTCTCAGTGCATGGATGAGAGGCGGAAATGCTTCTTACCAGGTAGCCCCCTTTTCTCTGAAATCATAAATTCCTTTTTGGGGAATAAGAATTACATTGCTCTCCCCTACCACCACTATGAGACAGCATAGAGAAGACAAACAGAAAAGAAATAATTCAACTTCTAAAATCCAGTCACTAAAAACATAGGCAGATTAAAACTGAATGAAAAATCAAACATCTAATCAATTTCCTGCTTCATATGAAACATGATGTCAATTACCATGTCCTGACACATTCTGTTTCAAAGAGTTATCAAAATTTACTAATAACAGTTTTTATTAACTTCTGGTCAAATGAATATAGTTCATGCTGTTTGTTTATTCATATATCACAACTATATGGAGCTTTTACTAAACTATTAAGCTGTTACTATAACGTAAAACAACTAGCCTAAGCTGGAGAGAGGTGGTTAGGTTTTGGAGGGAAGGAGCTGAAAATATAAGATCCAATCTTTGCCCTTGTAGAATCTTGTGGTGGGAAAAAAAACTATGTAACTTTAGAAACACATATCAAGGGAAATGATACATACAACAAAGACAAATGGTTTGTGTTTGGTCTAGTTGGAGCTCAGTGCTTATTTGTAGACTAGAGGAAGATGAAGCTTGTAAGGCAATTTGAAACCAGGCTGTGTAATCCCTTAAATAACTCACAGTTAAAAGGCCCAGCCTTCAAGAATAGGCTTTAATAATCAGAAGAAATTACCCTAAGTATAATTAAGTGCAGAAAGAACTATATCCTTCTTCCTGTAGATAAGGCAACTGACTGACTTTCAGCATTTTGCAATACTTAATATGGAAGTTACACACTAACTCAGGCAAACATGCAAACTTCATGCTTGCATATAGCTTGAAATAATCCTGAGCTTTTTGTTATTTCTAGAATTCAGTTCGTTCATGTGTCTGTAATGCCAATAATTGCATTTCTAGAACTCAGTGTTTACTTTTTAAAACTGAAATAGCTCTCCATATTATTCTGATGTATGTAGGCCAAAGACTGTGGTATTTGGGAAATGCCAGTTTTTTATATACACATATGTACACATTTCACACACACGACAGTATAAACACATACATAAGACTTGAATAGATAATTACTAAAAGTATAAAACTGTATCTGGAATTCCTGTAAGTAAATAATTTTTCTAGAAATGATTTAATAATAATGCCTACAAGAGCTGCATCCCCCAGGAATGTTATGTATCAAACTTCAAATACTATATTATCCACTAATTCTTAGGCATTTGACAATCTTCTGATTAAATCTTTCTCTTTCTCTCCTTTTGGGGGAATCTAAATCAAAATATTGACAGAAACAATTTCAGAAGGGAAAATGGAAAAATACATAGGATAGTCAAAGTTGCATGCATATCTGTGCATTTGCATGATTTACATTCTACTTAACTTGTGTGGTACAAAATAAGTAAGAATTTCAAGCACCTTTTTACTCCAAACTATACAATTTTGGCAAGGAGAGAAAAAAGATTTTACCACATAAAGTAGTAATGTTTTATTTGGTAATATTTTATGTTATCATGTAACCATTCACAGTATAATTGCATAGACTCCTGTAATAACTTCCTCAGGACAAAAAAAAGGTAATTACTGAATCAGATTAAAAGCACCTGATCCTTAAGCATCCTTAAGAATAAACACATAAGCTACTAGTTATATATCTATATTAATTCATCCATTTGTTCTTTCAACAAACATGTAACCAGGGACTCTCATGTGCAGGAATTATTACATAGGCCAAGCCTGTAATGAAGGGAGACATGGGCCATAAACTTCAGCAACTGATAAATAGAAAATATTAGATTCAAGAAAACCAAGGAAGAGTCTATGCGACAACAGGATGGCTTGGCTGTAACTACAAAGATTCTAGGTCTCCACTGCAGGCCTACCACTCTCAATTAAAAACAAGAAAGCAAGCAGAGCACACAAAAAAATAAGTATGTGAGATGACGTGTATATTAATGAGCTTGATTCAATCAGTGTATAATGTATCCTTATGTCTAACCTCACATCATGCTCCATAAATACATACAATTATTATTTGTCAGTTAAAATAAAAAACAAAAACAAAAAAACCCCAACAAGGAAACACACAGAAGACAGTAAACTAGATATTATATGGTGTTGGACAAATGGTTCAACGCTTCTACTCCCTCAGTTTCCTTGTCCGCTAAATTAGAAAATATCCCTTAATTAACAGTTGTAAGAGGGATAAAATTGGATACTGCACATGAAAGCAGCTTGTAGATGATGAAATATTCCTCAAATATAGATTATCATTACCGTTCCTGTTTCATCGTCAAAATTGGTATTTAGGAGCTCAAGGGACCAAGCCTGAGCAGGCATCAGGTATGTAGAAGAAATTACCCTTTGTAGGACAAGCTGAAACAAAGTTCTGTTTTGGTGAGAGCAGAAAGGTGTGCAGCATTGTGAGGAAGGACATATAGATGACAATAATTCTTATCATGGTAGAAAATAAGTATTCATAAGGCAATATAGAAGCAGAAGGCTGAATCCGTTTATCAAACCTTTTTTGTTTCTTTATCAATAGCGACTTGGAAGATCTATCAGTTTGTCAGTGCATTCACTGAACTAAATGCATAAAATCCTCCCTTCAGACATAACAAAAGCATGAACAAAATCAGTATTCTGGCAGTATTAGTGGCATTCGACTTGACAAGCTGTGTGGGAAGCTACTTGTCAAGGCCCCCAGATAATGAAAATGGCTTTCTTCATATTACAAAGATATTACTTATCTCCTATAGTTTGAAAAGCTATAAAAATTCTTACACTTTTCCTATTTACATTCTAATCTTCAACATACGTTTAAGTGCATGACATTTTGTTTCTGTTATTCTTGCCAGAATATAGGAAAGGACGTGTGGGTTGCTGTTACTTTTTGTTTTAGGAACAAGTCAAAACGTGGTTGCCTGTAACTTTAAAATACTTTGTAACACTTTAAACTTCTTAGTTGTGACTGTTGAGCACGTCTTCCTTAGCTTGGAGACAATGATAATAAATTTCAGGTGTTTACTATGACACTGATAAGGAGGCTTCCAGATACCAGACTTCTTGTGACAGCAGAGTCTCGCCAGGAACAGGGGTGGAAAAGGGCACCTGCTAGTTTATTTGAAAGTAAGCAGCCTAAGAAACAAAGTGTAGTTAATGTTTTTTAAAAGCAAGATCAAAGGAATGGACCCATGAAAGAGACTTTATACTTAGTGTCTTTTGGAGTATTTTCCTTTTTTAGAGGAGGGCTTTTTGTTTTACATGACTACCATTTCTTTTTTTTTTTTTAATGATCTTTTTTTTGTCCTTTATTCTATTAATATCGTATTACATTAATGAGTTTTGGGATGTTAAACTGACATTAAATGCCTGCTATAAATCCCACTTGGTCATAGTGTATAATTCTTTTATTTTTCAATTTTGAAAAAAAACAATTTTATTGAGATTAATTCGCATGTTAAAATGCACGCATTTTATGTGCACATTTGATGACTTTTGGCATATTTATACACCTCAAATCTTCAGGCAATACAATTGTGAAATAATCAATATATAGAACATTTCTGTCATCCTAAAAACTTCCTTGTGCCCTTATTTAATTTTCCACACACTTCTGGTCCTATGTATCCACTGATGTGCTTCTGTCATAATAGATTTTTCTTTTTTTATACTTTCATGTCAATGAAGTCATATATTATGTACTCTTTTGTGTCTAGTTCCTTTCAGAACAACATAGAATGTTGAGATTCATTCATGTCGTTGTACATGGCTGCCATTTCTATGTGAGTGAGAAGTGCATTGTATGAAAGAATATCATTGAGCTCAGTGCATCCCAGATAATCTTTCTACAAATTGCTACTGTTTCTTAATGTTCCAAGCTGTGAAAATCATTGACAAAAATGAATACATAAGTAAATAAATTTTCAAAACCATCATTTAATATGTCTTATTTAACTCTATCCATTTTCTGCAAGAAAAGTAAACTTAGTCACGAATGCACTAAGGTTTTACTAAAGTAACTACATCTTATTGGATGCTCAGTATGTGCCAGCTAACTCAATACATTATTTGTCTTTTCTTATTGCTGCATTGAATCCTCAAAACATACATTCAGGGTAGCACAAGATAAGGACGTAGGAATTCAGGACAGAATTTGAGCAAGTTATCTAAAGTAATGCAACTTCCTAATAGTGGACTAGTAATTTGAACCTAGGTTGCACTGACAACAAAGACAAAACCACAACACATTAAGCATCTGTATGGACTTATAAGAAGATTATAGCAAATTCTGTTCACATTATTCTGCATAGCATACAATTTTTTAAACAGTAAATCATATAGATGAATGTAAGTCCTTTAAAGTTATTAATATTAGTTAGAATTTTAAAATTTACATTGATACCTAGACCTACATACATATATATGATTTAAACAAATACAGATAAATCTTATATTCTTTTGCAATATCCATTCTTCTTCCTTTCACAGAGACCGTGATTATTAGTGTAGTATGTCGTGTTCCAGTCCATTGTTATATTTTTAATCCATAACCAATTAAGCATATTTGTACATGCATTTAGTAATATTTACATAAATATCCTGTTTTCCTGTTTTTGTTTTGTAACTTTGTTTTAAAATTTTTATTTCACCTTATATTTCTGAGATTTATCCATACCATAATTATTTTAACTGTTTTATAGTTAATACTGCATGGTGTAAACACCCCACTAAAATTTTTTTCATTTCTTTATTGATAGCCCTTTCCATTTTTCCTGTTATATTTATACTATTGATTTCTAGTTTGCTTTTATTGTGGTTGGAGAGATACTCTTTTGAGGTTTTCTTTTTATGACTCAGTGCATGACGAATTTTTGTATATGTTTGGTGTGAATACTAAAATAATGTGTATTCTGCTGTTGGTAGAGTGTTTTATAAATGTCACTTAGATCCTGTTGTTTGATGGTGTTTAATTACTTTATATCTTTGCTGATTATATATTTGTTATATAAATTATTGAATGGGAAAAGTTGAAGTCTCCAACTATAATTGTAGATTTTTTAGATCTCTACTTTCAGTTCTATTAATTTTTGTTTCATGCATTTGGTAGCTGTAGTATCTGTACATACACATTTAGGATTACAATGTCCTCTAGGTGAACTGACACTTTTATTATTATGTTCTATCCCTCTTCTGTCTTTAGTAACTTTCTTTGCTCTGGAGTCAACTTTATCCATTATTAATACAGTTTCTGCTTTCCTTTGATCAAATTTATGTGGCATATTTTTTCCAATCCTTTAATTTTAGCCTGCCTACGTTGCTATATTTTAAGTGAATTTCCTCAAGACCACATACAGTTGGTTGATGTTTTTTCAATTTACTTTGTAAATATCTTTCAACTGGTATAATTAAATGATTTACATTTAATGTAATTATTGATATGTTAGGGCTTACTCTGCCATATTTTTTTCTTTCTGTTTTTCTCTTCTGTTTTCTTCTTACTGCTTTACTCTAGATTACTTCAACATTTTATAATTTTATTTTTCATTTATTTATATTGCTTTCAAGTGTATCTCTTTTCATAACATTTTTAGGTTTCCCACTTGGCTTCTACTGACACCTAAGGAAGGGTGGGATGGAAGTTCCATGTCCCTATGTTCCAGGTCTCCACTGACACTGTGGTCAAGGTGGCTTCTTTATCACCACCTTGACTTTCCACTAGGTCACCTGTGACACCATCCCATGTTGGAGTGCGAGAGTCACATCATATGGAGGTGGTGATGGAATTCCAGTCTCCACTAACACTGGAGAAAGTGGATGTTCCTTTGTTATTGGCTTGCAGAGACATAAATTTTGGCTTCTACTTGACCTTCTCTTACACCAACTTGATAAGGTGTTGGGGTCTCATTACAACTTCCTAAAGGTGGAAGTCTAGACTCCCCACTTGGCCTTTGACAGTTAGAATATAGATGAGGCCATAGCTTTTTCAGTGGTGTTTAGTTAAAGTAGGGTGGTTATTATCTAGAAGTTTTCAGTCTTGCTAGGCTTCTCTATTCCTAGTTCTTTATCTTAAAAAAAGTAGGCTTTTGTTGGAATTTTTTTTTTTTTTTTTTTTTTTTGTGATCTGTGCCTGTTGGTATGTCCAGATTGCTGGCTTCTTCAGCTCAAAGTCTGGAATATATGAGGCAAAAGAGAAAACCTGGATAATTTTTCACCATTTCTGTCTTCGTCAGCTCAGGCTGCTGTAACAGAATATTATAAACAAGGTGGCTTAAACAACAAAAGTTTATTTCCCACGGTTCTGAAGACCGAAAGCCTGAGATCAAGGTGTCAGCATGGTTGAGTTCTTGCTGAATGCCTGCTTCCTGGTTGACAGGTGGCTGCTTTCTCACTGCGTCTTCACATGACTGAGAGCAGACAGAAACAGCGAGCTCTTTTATGTCTCTTCTTAAGGGCAGTAATCCTATCGTGACAGTTCCACCTTCGTGATTTCATTACCACTCAAAGTTCTCATCTCCAACTACTATCAAGTTGGGGATTAGATAATAATATATGAAAGTGGGACGTGGGGGGTACAAACATTCAATCCATAGCAATTTCTGTCCTCAAGTCCTGAGGTGCCTAGCTAAGCTGTCTTCTTCCTTCTACCTTTCAGATTCCTTATAAGTTTCTTTTATATGTAACTCCCAGGGTACTTAATTGTATTTAGCAGGATAAAAAGGGAAAAGTCCATCTATTCTATCTTCATAGAGGTGAAAGTTCTAATTTACACATGTGTATTTGCCATTTGTATGGCAAATGTTTGGTGAAATGTTCAAATCTTTTGTCCGTTTTTTAATTTGTTAGTGTTCCATTGTTTATTTTTTGAGAATTCATTATATAAACTGAATACAAGTTCTTTGTCTTATATATGCTAACAAGTTTTCTCTCAGTCTGTGGCTTATCTTTTCATTCTCTTAGGAGTACTTTTTGAATAGCAGAAGTTTTATGCATCAATGAAATTCAATTTTCAATTTGCTTTTTATGTATCATACTCTTGGTTTTGTATTAAAGAAATCTTTGCCTAATTTAAGTTCAGGCTAATTTTGTCTTATTCATAGAAACTTTATAGTCTTAGATTTTGTGTTTAGCTGTATTATTTATTTTGAGTCTACTTTTTGATATGGAATGAGTTATAAGTTGAGCTTCATTATTTCATATTGACATGCAAGTAGTCCAGCACTATATCTATTTTCATTTTTTTCAAAAGTCAGTTGCCCAGAAATGCCAGTCTACTTCTGAACTTTCAATTCTGTTTCATTAATCTATTTTTCTATCTTGATGCCAATACCACACTATTTTTTATTATCTACTTTATAATAAACTTTGAAATCAGTTGTTAGCTAGTCAACATTGTTGTTTTTCAAAATTGTTTTGACTATTCTTTGTCGTTCATATTTTCATATGAAATTTAGAATTAAATTGTCTGTAATTTTAGTTACCACTTTTTATATACATAAACAGACACATATGCATATACAAAGACAAACATACACAATCACAGAAAAAAGGGAAGTTTGATTTATATTTATCATCAGTATAAAATTGTTTCTTTGTTTACTATTGCAACTTGAATTTGACTCTTCTGGGTTTATTTTCCTTTTCACAGATATAAGTCTTTCAGTAGTTCTTTCTGTGACAGTCTATTTTTTATAAATTATCCTAGTACTTTAACAGAATATGTTTTTATTCATTCTCAAAATATAATTTTGCTTTATGTAGAATTTGATGTTGATGGCTAATTTTAATTAGCATTTTGAAGATAGTTTTCAGTCTTTTTTGGAGATGTTTGTTACAAGCAGGATGTCTACTTAATCCTATATCATCAGGGTCTAGAACCCACACAGCAGTTTGAATAGGAAATATTTAATATGTAGAATCTTTAACTACCACAGAAACTGGGAATATCAAATAATTGAATGACGAGAAGTAAAGCAGAGTATAAAAAGTATGGGAATCACAAATGTAAGGCAGATTTGCTAATGCTGGGGCTAAGAGAAGCACTCAACAAAGAGACTTTCCTTTACCCCCAGGGTTGAGATCCAGATTTTGTTGAACTGGGCACACTATTGACTCACTGTATGACAGATGTTTTGATGATGCCATGCTGGTAGAACTTGCCAGAAATTTATCCTCTAAGATGCAGAAGAAAGCTGTTCATGGGGAGTTACCACATCAGAGACACTCTGCCATGATAGTAAAGATTTAACCTTACCAAAGAGAAGTCTGGCCTTTGCCCTTGGCTTACGGGACACATTCTCTAAAATTTGGAATGTCCTGCCTGAAGAAAGTATCTTACCACATTTGATAGTCTAGCAATGTGATTTGTAGTAGAAACTTTGGGCCATGTGGTATCAGCTTGACTTCTGGGGGAGCTAAAAACTAAGGTGGTTAACTATGTCTCCATTACTATGCTGCAATAAAATCTGCGGACACCAAGGCTTGGGTGAACTTTTCCAGTTGGCAATTTTCCCAGCATATTTGTACATATCATTGCTAGGAGAAGTTAACACGGACATAACTTCACTGGGAAATGACAACTGGAAACTCTGGTTCATGTATCTCTTCCCTTCCTTGGCTGATTTTAATCTATGTTCTTTTGCTATTGTACCTCATGTATCAGTCCACTCAGCCTTCTGTAAGAGAAAGTCATAAACTGTGTGGCTTAGAGACAACAAAACCTTATTTCTCACAGTTTTGGTGGCTGGGAAGTTCAAGATCAAGGGGTGTCATATTTAGTGACTGGTGAGGGCTCAGTCACTGAGTCACAGATGGAGGACTGTCTTCTCACCATGTCCTCACAAGGTGGAAGGAGTGAGGGATCTCTCTAGAGCCTCTTTTATAATAGCACTAATCCACTCAGGAGGGCTCTACCTCATAACCTAATCACATTCCAAATTCTATACCTCCTAATACCATCACATTTGGAGATCAGGATTCCAACATATGAATTATAGGCAGACAAACATTCAGTTGATGGCAAATCATAATTAGTGTAACAGCTTTCAGTGAGTTTTGAGTCCTTCTAGTGAATTATAAAACTAATGGTAGTATTGGAGACTTCCAAACTTGCAATTTGTATAAAAAGTAAAGGTAAAGGATCTTGTAAATTGTTCCCTGATTTTTCATCACCCAAGAGGGATGCCGAAAGAAGCTGCTGGCTGCTGGGTGCTGCTGACAACTGGATACTGCAGAAGCTGGGTGTTGGTGAAGCCATCTGTAACACAGAAACCCAGTACTGGAGAAGCTGCCTTCACTGCACTGCAAAACCTGGGATCCGGGCAGGGAAGCTGTAGTTGTTGCAGGTGTCATATTCTGGTGAAGTGACCTGTGTTTGTAACAATAGCTGGCCATGTACTGTCTGCTATGAGTACACGGAACTCAAAATGAAAACCACTACTTTTTGCTGTCTCTCCAGTATCCCTTACTGACAAACTTTAGCATCATTCCAGTGGACAAAGGAAAAAATGTAAAGGATCAATCTATGTTTTTGCATAGCAGGTAATACAGGGTAAATTTGGAGCTGAGCAACCATAAACAGATAGCTGTCATTGTAAGATTTTAATTTCTGTCGAGAGTATGCATTTGTTTTCTTTGATTTAAGTTTCTAGTTTTCTAAAAAATAGTCTACTGTTTTACTATAATGTTTCTAGGTTCCTCAATCCTACCTTTTTTCCTTCTTTTCTTCCTTGTTGACTCTTGGCTGGCACATGATGGGAAGTTCAATCTAAGGATACATGCTTTCATTTAACTCAAAAAATGCATGGGCATTATCCTTTTACTTCAATCTTATTCTTTCTATTTATTTCTTCTAGGACTGCTATTAGAAGGATTTAAAGTTTCTCTATCTTCAACGTCTCTTAAGTTTTCATTTATTTTTTCTAATTTCTTAATCTCTCTGTGATATATTTTGAAAATTTTTCTCAGTTCTTTCTTGATTCCAAGTACATTTTTTTCTTCCTATGAGTTAGTCTACTATATGTAGTTGAGCAATACTTTAATGTCTATTTTTAATTGAACTTTGAATTGGTTCATTTTTAAACCACCTACTCATATTTATACATCTAATTTTGTTGTCTTGAATACCAGTCCTTATTCACCCATTAGAAATTTTAAAAATACAACATATTCACTTTTTGGTTTAAGCTTGTAAAATTATTGCTGTGGAATGTTTGTAGAGCATTTTTCTTTCTTATGTGCTCCATTATTTTTGCTCTAGTGTTGAGTTTAAAATACATTTTTTTTTTAGTGTTAAACCTTTGTTCAAGATAATTACTGATATGCTTCAATCTTGACTCATGGAAGCTGATGTTGTGAACAAGCTCTTATTATTGTTTAAAATTTAGTTTGAACTTCCAATTCCAAGTGCAGAGCAGTATTTTTCAATCTTCTTTTTTCCCCCATAGACAAATCAATTTGAATGCATGTGAGAAACACTAGTAATCAAATATCTAAACTTTCTTTATGAAGAAGAGAATGCAGCTGAGATTATTTTCTACTTTACCTTTTCATCTTATCTCTAGCAAATTCTAAATTCACATCCTCCTATGCATTACAGTTCTAAGGAAGAAAGCTTGTGAACTATTGTCTAAAGATTCTTGAGTGTTTTGTAAAAAAGGTTTACTAAATATGTATATATGGTTAGTATATTGACATAACTGAAACATTCTGAAATCCCTGGATGACAGGCATCACATTGAAATATGTGCAGAGAATTATTCCTAGGGAATCATTTCAAGACAGGCAATTTTTCAGATGTAAAGTGTGTAATTTAAAATTAAGTGTTGAGGGACTAGATGTGCACAGATATTTACAGAAGATTTTGCATATGATATTACAGAAGAGTTTCTAGAAGATGTTAATGAAGCCACATATTTCGGTGTTACATATTAGAGAAGGGAGAATTGCAGAAAATAATTATTAGTTGCCAAAATGGCATGACCTAAATATTTAACTAAAAAATTAAGCTTTTATTGAATCTATTACGTTGGTATGTTTTCCCATTGCTGCTTTGTATGAACATTGTATAAATGATTCTGCAGTCTGTTTAGTTAGAAAAGCTGATGGTAAACATGTACTGTTATATAGCCTTGGGACAAGATAAAGAGACAGGTGCTTCTTTTGTCTGACAAAGAGGGAAGCTTAGTATCAGTTTGAGAACTCTCACGTAATAAAAAGAGACACATTTGGTCATTAAGTATGAGACTCCTAACTAGAAGGTTAGTTTCAACTGGTAAATTTTTAGAAAACGGAATTTAGATACCAGTTTCGTAATTTTCTAGTCTAAGTGATAATCCTTGTATTGGACCAGTGTAATAGCTTCCTGACGGTTCTCCCTGTTATGATGTGTATTCTTTCATAATTGTGTCATCCCTCTTCCAAGAAAAATACTATACAGAATTGGGTGTTTACTGTCACAATTTCATACATTTATTGATAATTTGCTATACCTATATGGATACCTATGTTAGATGTAGTTTTGCTAGATATGTTTTAAAATTTGATGTGTGAAGCTTGTTTTTTTCTTAATATTACACTCGTGAGGTACATTTATGGTGACCCATAAAAGTTTACCTTTAAAATTTTCATTTTTCTCCCATATAATATTATTTTTATGAGTGTAACATAGTTTATTCTCATCCATGATGTTTCTCTACTGTCAACAATGCTGCAATGATTATTCTTTTTCATATACTTCTTTGTACTTATGCCAGAGTTTCTATTCATACATACTTAGAAATAAAACTGCTGAGGGACAGCATCTGTATATCTTAAATTTACCTGATCTTGCAAAATTGCTCTCTAAAGTGGTTTTACCAATTTTCTTCTGACAGTAATATGTGAGTTCCATTACTCCACATCCTAACTAAACTGTGTTATTGTCAGATAGTTTAAGTTTTGCTAACCTGATGGGGACAAAAATGTAATCTCACTGTGGTTTAACTGAATCTCCTTGAATATTAATGGATAACATCTAATATAAATGGATAACCTGTTTATTGGCCATTTTGTTTTTAGTTTTTGAGCTTTCCTTTACTAACTTATTTTTAGAATTTTAGAAATATTTTTCTCCTTGTTTGGGACTTTTCTTTATGGATTTTATAATATCTCTTGATGCAAAAATGTTCTAATTTAAATATCAATTTTTCCAATTCTTTATTTTATTTTAATGCTTTCTGTATGTTGTTTTCTAAGGTACTCTGAGGATAGATAAGTATATTCATGTGTTATCATTTGAAGGAAAAAAGTTTTAATCTCTTCTTTTATTTCCTTTTAATCCCACTGGTATGGATATGCATGTGTTTGTGAATGTGTGTGTGGAATTCAAATACATATATTTTCTATTATAGCATTCAGTGAATATTTACTGAAAGAATGAAATGAATCCTAACATTTCATTTTCACTTAATTATTGATTCACCTTTGTAAATATGTCATCCTTGCCCAAAAGGTAGAAGTTGCTCTTGAATTACTATAATTTTAGTATATTGCAAGTAAAATTTAGAAATGGAGTAACACACACACATATTAAATGTGGGTGAGCATTTCTAACATCATCTTGAAAAATGGATGAATAATATTTTAGTCAGAAAAACCATATTTATTCAAAATATTTTATCTAATCAGAATTATTGTTAACAACATAAAATGTAGAAATATTGCAACTTAGACCATTTCCTCCCATCTTCTGGATGTCCATTAAAAATTGCTTCAGTCGTGCATTGTTTTAAAAATTAAGATAAAGAAATAGCCTGTAATTCACTAAGCTATTTAACGTTTCTTGTGTTCTCTGTCTCTGAATATTGGATTTTATCTCCATTTTCATATTTTTTTTGGCCAAAAGAACTTCTTAAAATTTCTTCCAGTATAGGTATATTTTGGTGGTTAATTCTCCTAGTTTTCCTTTATATAAAATATGTTTATTTCTCCTTCATTCTTGATAGATATTTTTGCTGGATATAGAATTCTTGGTTTCCTTATTTTTTAGTTTAATAAATTAAAGATTGTCTTTTACCTGGCTTTGTCCTCCACAGTTTCTGATAAAAAATCTATGATAATTTAAATCATTACTCCTTGTATGTATGCATGTTTTCTAACTCTCAAGATTTTTGTCTTATTTCTGGTCGGCCACTAATCTGGCTATGATATTTCTTGGGGCATTCTTTGGTACTTATTTTGCTTAAGATTTGCTGAGTTTCTTGAACCTACCTTTCACTAAATTTGTAAAACTTTTAGCCATTATTTCCTTAAATATTTTTCTGTCCCTTACTCTCCTTTTCTTCTGAGTCAATAATTATACTTGACCTTTAAACAACACGGATTTGAACAATGAAGGTCCATTTTATGCAAGCTGATTTCACTAGAAGTTACACAAAGTGTGCCCGCCTCTCCTGGCTCCCCATTACATCTTCTTCACCTCTTCTACCTCTGCCACTCCCTAGACAATAAGGTCAATCCCTGATATTCCTCAGCCTACTTGATGTAAAGATGATAAAGATGAAGACCTTTAAGATGATTTATTTCCATTTAATGCATAGTAAGTATATTTTATTTTCTTATAATTTTCTTAATAACATTTTCTTTTCTTTAGCTTATTTCATTGTAATAATTTAGTATATGATACATATAACATACAAATACAGGTTAACAGACAGTTTATGTTATCAGTGAGCCTTTTGGTCAACAATAGGCTGTTAGTAGTTAAGTTTTTGAAAAGTCAAAAGCTATATTCACATTTTTGACTTGTGGGGGTTGATATATTCATATTTTTGACTGTGTGGGGATTGATACCCCTAACTCCCACATTGTTCAAGAGTCAGCTGTACACATATTTTAGAACTTTTGATCTATTTCAGGTTTTTGTGTGTTTGCTCATTTTTACAGGCATACCTCACTTTATTGTGCTTTGCTTTATTGTGCTTCACAGATATTGTGTATTTTACAAATTGAAGGCTTATGGCAATTCTGTGTTGAGCAACTTTATCAGTGCATGTACCAGTATTGTGTCCCTGTGTCACATTTTGGAAATTCCTGCAATTTTTCAAAATTTTCATTATCATTTTATCTGTTATGGTGATCTATACTCAGTGATCTTTGATGTTACTCGTTTGGAGGCACCACAGACTGCATCCACATGAGAGGGCAAACTTAATCAACAAATGTGTGTGCTAACTGCTTCACCAGCTGACCCCATCTCTCTTCCTCTCCTTGGGCCTCCTATTTCCTGACACAGAACAATATTGAAATTAATCCAATGAATGATCCTGCAGGGGCCTCCAAGTGGTTAAACTAAAGGTAGAGTAGTATGTCTCTTACTTTAAATCAAAAGCTAAAAATGATTATGCTTAGTGAGGAAGGCACATTGAAAGCCAAGATATGCCAAAAGCTAGGTCTTTTGTGCTCAACAGTTAGCTAAATTGTGAATACAAAGAAAAAGTAATTGAAAGAAATTAAAAGTGATTCCCCAATGCATAAATGAATGATAGGTAAGCAAAAGGGCCTTTTGCTGATATGGAGAAAATTTTAGTGGTCTGAATAGAAGATCAAACCCACCACAACATTCCCTTAAGCCAAAGCCTAACCCAGGGAAACAAACTCTCTTTAATTCCATGGATCCTGAGAGAAGTGAGGAAGCTGCAGAAGAAAAGTTGGAAGCTAGCAAAGATTGTTTTATGAAGTTTAAGGAAAGAAGCTGTCTCCAAAACATAAAAGTGCAACATGAAGCGGCAAGTGATGATGTAGAAACTGCAGCAACTTACCCAGAAGATCTTGCTAGGATCGTTGATTTAGTTGGCCACACTAAACATCAAATTTTTATTGTAGATGACATGACCTTATATTGGAAGGAGATACTGTGTAGAACTTTCACAGCCTGGCTTTAAAGCTTCAAAGGACAGGCTGACTCTTGTTAGGGGCTAAGCAGCTGATGACTTTATGTTGAAACCGATGTTGATTTGCTATTCCAAATATCCTAGGGCCCTTAAGAATTATGCCAAATCTGCTCTGCTTGGGCTCTACAAATGGAACAGCAACACCTGGATGGTAGTATATCTGTTTGCAGCATGGTTTACTGAATATTTTAAGCCCACTATTGAGATTTGCTGTTCAAAAAAAGAAGATTTCTTTCAAAATATTCATTGCTCAATGACGATGCATCTGAGAGCTCTCGTATATCTCACCCAAGAGCTCTTGTGCAGATGTGCAAGGAGATCAATGTTGTTTTCATGCCTACTAACATCACATCCATTCTGCAGCTCATATATCAAGGAGTAATTTTGACTTACCTTTCCTATTATTTAAGAAATACATTTCATAAGGCTATAACTGCCATAGATAGTGATTTCTTAGATAAATCTGGACAAAGTAAATTCAAAACCTTTTGAAAAGGATTCACCATTCTAGACACTATTAAGAACATTTGTGATTCATGGCAAGATCATCATCAACATTAATAGGAGGTTGGAAGAAGTTGATTCCAATTCTTATGGATGACTGAGAGGTTCAAAACTTTAGTGGAAGAAGTGACTCCAGATGTGGTAGAAACAACAAGACAACTAGAAGTGGAGGCTGAAGATGCGACCAAAATCCTTCAATCTCATGATAAAATTTTAATGGAAGAAGAGTTGTTTCTTATGGACAAGAAAAGAAAGTGGTTTCTTAAGATGAAATCTATTCCTGACAAAGATGCTGTGAACATTGTTGACATGACAACAAAATAATTTGAATGTTGCATAAAATTAGTTAATAAAGCAATGTCGGGACTTAAGAGGATTGGTTCCAATTTTGAAAGAACTTTTATGTAGGTTAAATGCTATTTAACAACATTGCATACTACAAAGAAGTCTTCTGTGCAGGAAGGGTCAATCAATGTGGCAAAATTCTTTGTTTTATTTTTAAAAATTTCCACTGCCACTGCAATCTTCAGCAACCACCACTTTGATTAGTCAGCATCCACAAATACTGTTGACGCAAGACCCTCCACCAGCAAAATGATAAGACTTGCTGAAGGCTCAGATAGCATTTTTTCTAGCAACAAAGTATTTTTAGTTATAGTATCTACATTGTACATGCTATTACACATTTAATAGACTACAGTATGCTGTAAATATAACTTCTATATGTGCTGGGAAACCAAAGAATTTGTGTAACTCACTTTATTGCTGTATTCACTTTATTGAGATGTTCTGGAACTGAACCCACAATATCTTCAAGGTATAACTGTATTTTAAATCTTTTTTCTCCTTTTTTCCAGATTAGATAATTTCTATTGATCAGGTTCACTAAACTTCTAGTTCACTGATTTTTTTTTCTATGTAAGTCCGGCTAGTGAAATGTGAATTTCTAATATTGTACCTTTTCTTTCAAAAATTTCCATTTGGTTTTTTTTATACACAGTCTATTTTTTATGATATTTTCTATGTTTTTCACTCATTACAAGTGTATTTTTCTTTACCTTATTGGACATTTATTTACCTTATTGGACATTTAAAGCACCTGTTTTAAAGTCATTATCTGATAATTCTCACTTCTGATCATCTCAGAGTTGAATTTGTTATTTTTGCCTCTGAAAATGGCTCATATTTTATTGTACGTAACTTGGATTTAATATTAAACATTATAAATGTTATACTGCGTAGACTCTAGATGTATTCCTCAGAAGAACATTAATGGTTTTTTGTTTTTGTGGGCAATTAACTTGATCAGATTCAGACTGCAAATTCTAGCTCATCAGCACTGGGTGGATTTCAAATCTCAGTTCAGTTATTTTATACTTGGATGGTCACTGGTAGTGTTCCTCATGCATGCACAATTCAGGGATCAGTCAGAGGCTCGGACAGAGTTTACACACACAATTTGGGGATCACCTTTTCAAAATCTCTGCTTTCTGTGATTCCCTCCCATTCTCTATCATCTCTGATTATCAGATTCATTCCCTGATTCCTTGAGAGAGAAAGATGGTAGGTTTTCTATTAGAATATCAGCATTTCTGATACTGAACCAAGGCCATCAGAACAAACAACATGTACCATTTTATTCCCTGTTTCCTAATGGCAACTTCCTTTCAGAATCTGTTTGCCTCGTTTCTCCTCCAGAGCCCTCAAGATGGTTTCAGTATTTTGTTCAGAGCCCAAAGTTGTTATTAGCAGAAAGGCTGTTTGAAGTTCTTCAAAGCTTGTCTGTCACAGAAGGGCATCAACATTTTTTATAAACAATGATGAAGCATTGATATAATATGGATTTTTTTTAGTCAAATTGAAATTGTTAATTATTATTCTTTCTCAATAGGAATATAGTCATCTTGGTAAGCTACTTATTCATTCTGGAAAATCCTACATTTTTCAAAACATGTCTGAAACTCCTTGTTTTAGAATTGTCTTGAGAGTCTGTGATATATTTTTTAATCTACTAAGAATTATCATTTATCTAAATATTAAGTGTCATTTACCTCAAGAGGAAATAGTCAAAAATAGTTGGCATTAAATAAATAAAATTATGGTTATAGACTGAATTATGTCTCCCCCGCCCCCATATTCATATGTTGAAGCCCTAACCCCCAATATGACTGTATTTGAAGATTGGGTCCTTAAAAGGTTAATCAACTTTAACTAGTGTCATAAGGGTGAAGCCCCCAATCCTCTGATAGGGCCTGTATCCTTATAAGTAGAGGAGAAGACACTAGGGTTTCTCTCCTCATGCGCACACACAGAGGAAAGACTGTGTGAGTACACAGAGAGAAGGTACCATCTGCAAGCCAGAAAGTGAAGCCTCACCAGAAACCAATCCTGCCAGCGCTGTGCCCTTGGACTTCCAGCCTCCAGAACTATGATAAAATACATTTCTGTTTAGACCACCAGTCTGTGATAATTGATTAAGGCCGCTGGAGTAGACTGTGATACAATTACCTAACTTAATATCACGTTTTGAGAGTTAAAACCACTTGTAAGTATGTAAGACAGCAACAAAAAATAAACTTACCGAAGGTGATAAAGAAATACTAAAACATTTTGTATTATGGCAACATAGTTAAGTCAGTAGAGCATCCTAATGCAGTGACATTTAATAGGCACAGCCTCCCTGATGACTGATCTGGGCATGGGAGGAAAGAGCAGCTTCATGATTTTGTAATTATATCTTCTATATTATTTATCCTTTTGGTATCACTTTGTTAGACTGCTCCAAAATGATAATTTCAATTTTGTTTTAGACTGTAGAATAGTTGTAAAAAAAAAAAAAAAAAGCAGAATAGTTTGTAGCTTTGCCAATTTCAGCTCCCTACAATCTTTCAACATGTGTGAGTTTCCATTTTAAGCAGATATTTATTACCATGTTTAGAAACCCTTTGACCCTAGGGTGAAAAGATATTATCTATTTGGTTTAAATCTGCAGGACTGTCATGAATCCACAAGAGAAGTTACTTATAGAGCTTAAAAGAGATAAGAAAATAATCACTCATTACTCTGCCATCTAGCAGCTGTGACCTCAGTGGTGGGTGTTTGTATGTGTGCGTGTGTGTTTAAATTTGCTAAAGGAATGGAACAGTAAATCACCAACAATAACAGAAGGATCAATACTCTCCCTCACCTCTTTTGTGAGATCTGGAGCATGGCCTGAATCTGTCAGATGGAATTAAAGGACTCAGGGTGTCAGAGAGGATGCCAACAAATAGACCTGCCATACTGTCCATTAACAAAAGCCTCAGATCACTGCCATGGCCATTGTTACCACTTTAAAAGGGGGACGTTTGGGACCTGCCACCTTTTAAATGAAAGGTGGTCTGGTTATTTACAGCAGAGATTAGTCGCATTTCTAACCAATAAAGTGCACGCTAATTCAGTGATAACATTGAATAAACTCTGTGGAAAGGAGGAATCATTGTGTTTTACCATGGGGGGGGGAATAACATTTGATCAAAAGACAGATAGAGGAGGTTACTGTGAAACATAGGAACATGGCCCATGACTTGCTTGAAAGTTTCCATCACGTGCGCAATCTTTCCTTTGGCAAAGGCTAATGCCTGAGGCTTTCTGGGTTCTTTTGTCTTCGTACAACAACAACAGCACATCATGCATCTGGCCAATTGAACAGTGGGATACCACAGGGAGAGTTTCCATCCCAGCACCAGCTGGCGATGATTTTATGGCTACCAGCATGAGGATTGATAGCGTCCATAAATTCACATCCAGCTAGTGTATCCACAGATGCCATTCTTATTCCTATCTTGAAACTTCGCTAAATTTTAGCTTGAGAAATATCCTGCAGCAGTGAATTCTGAAAGCTGATTATGCACCACATAAAAAAGTCTTTTTATCCATTTTCTATCTGCTGCCTTTTGAATTTCATCCAGTTTCTGCTCTTTCTCAACTTAAGGTGAATGGGAGTATGGTATATAATTAGGCCACGTTATACTATTCGTTATTTCATTCACCTTAACCTTATTATCTCTGCAGACATAGTAGGTCAGTTCCAGCAACATTTGAACAGAAAATGTGATTAATATTAAATGAGCTGAACATAACTAATAATATGTTTGATTGAAATAAACTCTAAATTGAAAAAAAAAACTGTCATAGGAACTTTATTCTGTTATTAACACTGGCAGGCATTTTACAGTCACAGGGCTGGTGACAGGGTAACTCTGTGTTTGTGAAAACTATGCAGACATGAGGACAAATCTATAGATTCTCCATTCACTTTGCATTAATTATAGGTGATTAATAGGTTGTAAACTTTTAATTGTACAATTGAAGCCTTCCAAAGAATGAATCTATAGCAGAAACTTGTAATACATCAAATGTGTGTCGTCCTCAAGTTCTAATTCTCGCCATTTCTAGAATGAAATGTTAGCAGGGAAATAAATTGAAATACTTTAAAGAACTGTAGTATAAAGCATACAATAAATGCCTATACAGTCCCATAATGAAAATAGAATATAGATTTTTCTTCACCTGAAAAAATGAAAGCAATATTTTGTACATAATACATATTGTGTTTGTTATATACATCAAACGCATATAATCTAGGATTTAACATAATTCTTCTTTCATCTATAACATTTTAGGTCATATGCTTGAGAATAACCTACATTGTAGATTATCTGTGGAGTCCCAGTGCTTTAGTTTTTGGGCTGGTTTGTTCTTTATTCAGCAATTTTCAGTGACATTAATCTCCTCTCTCTCTCTCTCTCTTTCTCTCTCTCTCACTCTCGCTCTCGTGTGTGTGTGTGGCTTTGTCTCTCTTCTACTTTTCCTAACTTTTTCCCTCCTTCCCATATACTATGTGTGTAGTGTAACAAAATACTATACACCAGTTAACTTATATACAATGGAAATGTATTTTTTGCAGTTCTAAAGACCAAAAAGTCCAGATCAATGTACCTGCAGATTCAGTGTCTGGGGAGGGCCCACTTCCTGTTTCTCATTGTAATCTCACTTGGGGGAACAATCAAGGGATCTCTCTGGGGTCTTTTTGATAAGGGCACTACTCCCATTCATGAGGAACACTCAAGAATGGAAGATTAAGGTTACTTAATTATGCATCTATTTCTAGCACTAATATTGTTTCTTTAAAAATATGTATAAAAATCTGATAAATATCTTGTGTGTATTTCTCTATATTTCATATACTTTTCTTAGACTATATTAATCCAGTGGAAACTATTCTGTTAAAGTATATGTGTTAGAGGATTTTGAAATACGTAGCTATATTATATTAATTATACAAATGGAGGAGAGCTAATGTTGTGAGCTATCCCCATTATATAGATGAAAGTGCTTGTCTGGTTGGGTAAGGGAACAGATGAAGAACGTGGCATTTTCATATTATGCCATAATATGGGAAAAACACGTCTTGTACAAGTTCAAATGCAGACTTGACCCCGTGATAATCAGTGTTCTATACTCTATTGTTCTAGACTCATGGTGGAATTTCCCTCGTATATCCCATTATTGTCTAATGTTTGGATACATTATGCAACTTTGGGTATCCAATATTTTCTCCATCTTCAACTCTATGATTCTGATAAATTATTTAACTTCCCCTTTCCTCTCCTTTACTCTCCAGTTTTTGTTCTGATATTTCCCTTCTGCATGTCAATTCCTGTACCATTTTCTGCACATGGTCAACTGTCTTTGGGTGCCAGTTGTTTCTGAGCAGAAGTCAGCGTTCAGCTGAATTTTTGTTTCCCTTTATGCAATGTGTCATTTTTCTTTGGTTGCTTTCAAGATTTCCTCTTTATATTTGGCTTTTAGCAGTTTGAATCGTGAACTTGGAGCTATTTGTTTGTACTTATTCTGCTTGGAGCTTTCTGAAATCTTTGTAAATTTAGGTCATTCACCAAATTGGGGAAATTTTTGGCTTTATTCTGAACTCCCCTTAGGACTCTAATAACATGCATTTCATATATTTTGGTATTGTCCCACAGACTCTTGAGGTACTATTTTTCAAATTTTTTCTTTCTCATTTGCACTTTTCCAGATTTAATTTATCTTGGTGTATCTTTGTTATTTTTTTTTTTAAATTGCCCATCTCAGATATTTCTTTATTTTTTAAATTTTATTTTATTCAAATCGTTTTCAGGGAACAGGTGGTGTTTGGTTACATGAATAAGTTTTTCAGCGGTGATTTCTGAGATTTTGGTGCACCCATCACCCAAGCAGTATACACTGTACCCCATATTTTGTCATTTAGCCCTCACCTGTTCCTACCCTTTCCTCCAAGTCCCCAGAGTCCATTGTATCATTCTTTTTTTTTTTTTTTTTGAGACGGAGTCTCGCTCTGTCACCCAGGCTGGAGTGCAGTGGCCGGATCTCAGCTCACTGCAAGCTCCGCCTCCCGGGTTCCCGCCATTCTCCTGCCTCAGCCTCCCGAGTAGCTGGGACTACAGGCGCCCGCCACCTCGCCCGGCTAGTTTTGTGTGTGTGTGTGTGTTGTTAGTAGAGACGGGGTTTCACCATGTTAGCCAGGATGGTCTCGATCTCCTGACCTCGTGATCTGCCCGTCTCGGCCTCCCAAAGTGCTGGGATTACAGGCTTGAGCCACCGCGCCCGGCCCATTGTATCATTCTTATGCCTTTGCATCCTCATAGTCTTGCTCCCACTTGTAAGTGAGAATATATGAAATTTAGTTTTCCATTCCTGAGTCACTTCACTTGGAATAATGGTCTCCAACTCCATTCAGGTTGCTGCAAATGTCATTGTTTCATTCCTTCTCATTGCTGAGTAGTATTCTATGATGTATATATACCACATTTTCTTTATCCAGTCGTTTGTTGATGGGCATTTAGGCTGGTTTCATGTTTTTGCAATTGTGAATTGTGCTGCTATAAATATGCACGTGCAAGTGTCTTTTTCATATAGACTTATTTTCCTTTGGGTAGATACCCAGCAGTGGGGTTGCTGGATCAAATGGTAGTTCTACTGTTAGTTCTTTAATGAATCTCCACACTATTTTCCATAGTGGTTGTGTTAGTTTACACTCCCAACAGCAGTGTAAAAGTGTTCCCTTTCTACCACATCTGCACCAACATCTGTAATTTTTTTTATTTTTAAATTATGGCCATTCTTGCAGGAGTAAGGTGGTATTTCATTGTGGTTTTGATTTGTAATTTCCTGACAGTTAGTGATATTGAGCATTTTTAAAAATTATACTTTAGGTTCTGGGATACATGTGCAGAACGTACAGGTTTGTTACGTAGGTATACACGTGCCATGGTGGTTGTATCTGGTAATTACAACGTCTGCATTATTTGAAGATGGATTCTGTTGATTTTTTTTTCCTTTGAAAATGGGTCATATTTTTCTGGTTTTAATATGTCACATAATTTTGTACTGCATGCTGGATATTACGAATTATGTGTCTGAGAGAATTTAGATTCTGATGTTTTCCCATAAAGAAAATTCAAACTCTAAGCAATGATTTCATAGTTGAACTTTTTCCCTATTTGTTGTTTCACCTTAACTAGGCTTCTTGGATGCTGTCTCTTGAATGTGTAGTTTAGGAGTGAACCAGAAATTTGAGCAGAGTTTGCAGAATTTAGTGCTCTATCTGTTGCTCTCATCTTTCCAGGCTTTTCTACTTCACTTTCCAGTTACTATAGGTGCCTCTCTATTCTGTTTTCTTGGTCCTCAATAATCTGTTTTTTTTTTTTTTTTTTTTTTCCTGGTTTTAGCAACTTTGCGTGTCAGCTGTGGCCTGCCTTTAGGCTAAAAACTATTAAAAAATGAGAAACATACTTTGTACTATTTCTTTCTTCTCCATGTTGACTGCTCTCCAGTGTCTGGGCATTTTGTTTTCTTTCCAGTGCCTTTGGAAATTGTTTTCCATATTCTTTGTTTTTTGTTTTTTTTTGAGACGGAGTCTCACTCTGTCACCCAGGCTGGAGTGCAATGGCCAGATCTCAGCTCACTGCAAGCTCCGCCTCCCGGGTTTACGCCATTCTCCTGCTTCAGCCTCCCGAGTAGCTGGGACTACAGGCGCCCACCAGCTCGCCCGGCTAGTTTTTTTTGTAATTTTTTAGTAGAGACAGGGTTTCACTGTGTTAGCCAGGATGGTCTCGATCTCCTGACCTTATGATCCGCCCGTGTTGGCCTCCCAAAGTGCTGGGATTACAGGCCTGAGCCACCGCGCCCGGCCTGTTTTCCATATTCTAACCATAGTTTATAGTTGTCATTTACTGGAGTTTGGTCTGATAGTCATTACCAAAATTAGAAATTTAGTCGTGTTTTCTGAAACAAATTCATTATGCAGTCTGACTCTTCTATATTCTACGGGTGGAATAACTGCTCTGAGGAGCCAGATTTATGAATTGTCACAGAAGAATGCTGCTAGGGTATCTGGGTTTTCCTTCTTGCAGCTGAATCAAACTACTGGAGAATAGACTGCTTATTCTCATCCATAGTCTGCCAAAGACATTAAAAAGGAGTCTAAACTTTGCTGTCAGAATTCTAAAACCATTTCACACCCCTTGTTTGAATAGGGGAGAATTAGAATATCACCTTTTGATTTCCAGAAGACATAATTTTTTATTGACTGTCATGTTACAGGTTGGGGGTAGGTTTAGCCTGTATCTGTGTATCTCAAAAAGTGCTCATTGAGGACTCATTTCAGAATCATCTGGAGTATTCATTTAAAAAGGAGTTTTCTAGTCCACCTTTGACCTGCCGAATAATAACCTCTGCAGGTATCTGCATTCATGTGCAGGTGATGCCTACATTCATTCAAGTTTGAGAACAACTGCTCTGTATTGGTGAAGGGGGCAGGTTCTTAAGCCTGGCTATACATTAGAATCACCTGGGAAGCTTTTAAATCTTACAGATTCCTGACTCATTCTTAGAGGTTCTCTTTTAATTGCCATGCTTTGGGACACAGGGATTGGTATTATTAAAAGCTACCTGGGTGATTTTAAAGAGCTTGACGTGTTGAAAAATCACTGCTTTTTTTTGAATAGTAGCTGCTTTCTAGAGGGCCAATAGAGTGACTTTTTTTTAGGACATTGAGGACAATGAGAGGAAAAGTAACACTAACTAGTAACTCTCCTGAGACATTTAGACAGAAAGCACATCCATGAATATGGCACTAACTTCAGGATACTTTTCTTTTTTTTTTTTTTTTTT